>NC_056745.1:925412966-925422966 GCF_019279795.1 Protopterus annectens
CTACTAAACTGTTATGCATTTATTGCATGCACCACGGGGCTTGTAGGGTGAAGTGCATTCCATGGTTCCTCTAAGGTGAACAACATCACCAGGCCTTGTAAAGTATGGCAATGGGAGATGTACTGGGTGAGAATGGACTCAAAATACTCTACCCTACAGAAATATACACAATGACAAACACAGATACAGTCATACACACTTTTGCCAGAACTGAGGTTAACAGCCCTGCATATCTTGTCAGGCAGTTCATACTGTTACATACTTCCTACACACAGTATGTCCCTTACTGGGTGAATAGTGTCATTAGATACCTCTACAATGGGCCTCATACAGTGGACCTTGGGACATGTATTGGGAGTACCATGGTTTAAAAATGTAAAACCCACCGCCATTGGATATAGTACTCTCTCAAACACAGGATACTGTTGTCACACACACAATCACACATTTGCCAGGACTGAGATTAGAACCCCTATCTAGTTATTGGTACTACAGTGACATACATTTATCACACATGCCATGGACCTTGTAGGGTGAAGGCTGTTCCATGGCTCTTCTAAGGTGAGCAACATCATCAGCCCTTGTAAGGTATGGCAATGTTCAGTGTACTGGGAGAGTGAGGCTACAAAATGCTGTCTCCTACAAATATATACACATACATACACTTACACACACACACACACACACACACACACACACACACACACACACACACACACACACAAACACACACACACACATGCACACACACATACTCACATTTGCCAGGACTCAGATTGTGACCCCTACCTATGTAATTATTGGTACTATAGTGTTATGCAGTTACCACAAGCACCAGAGAGCCTATAGGATGAAGAGTGTCACAAGATACCTAGCACCAGAGAGACTATAGGATGAAGAATGTCACAAGGTACCTTTAAAGTGTATAACATCACCAGCCATTGCAAAGTATAGCAATGGGGGGTGTAGTGGGTGAGAAGGGTGTCAAAGTACTTTCACCTACAACTTTACATGCTCACAAACACTTTCATACACAGTCATGCACACACACACACAGGTTTGCCAGTACTAAGATTCATAGGTTCATGTGTTCATATGTGTGTATCAGGCTAATGGCCATGGAGCCATTACAAGCCTAGCCCATGGAAGTACCCTGGCATCATGCTATCTGACATTTGTCCACAGTGTGTCTATCAACTATTGCCACTTGAATGACCCCCATTGTGACAGTTAAATTCCCCATCCACTCATCCAGATTTCTCTTGAAGAGGGCCAGTGAGTAAGCTTATCTAGGGGCCATGGAGCTCCAATGTGCTTGCACCATGCCTGACACACCCCCTTTTCATGTCTGTTGCTCCTCATAGTTACACAACCGTGCTATAGCACCTACATGGTTAGATGCAGTTTGGCACTTAGAAGATTTTTGTGATTCAGGAAATTTCCCATCATTTGCATACCTCACTGCCTTAGTCCATATTTACTGCACTAACACTTTTCCCTTGACAATCACTGTTCCCTGGTATTGTTTTGATTCTGCATGCTATAGACTATAATGGAAAAATGCAGAGTTCCCTTAAAATAGAGTTTTCACTTTTTTTTTCAGCACAATCCCATTTGTGCGCCACTGCTCTATGCTTAAACGGCCGAGATTAAAAAAAAAATTAATTTTTATAAAATGAAGCACTTTTCCATGCCAATGGCCATATTTTTGGTCAATGGCATGCCTAAAGACTATAATACATGCTTTTTTTAGAGCTGTCATGCCTCTGTTTTGTTATTTGCAGAAATGTATTCGGTTAGTAACCGAATACATTTCTGCAACTAACACTGTTCTTGCATGGATACCTGCCTGCTTGCTGAATTGCTAATTCACCTTATTTGCATGCAAGAACAGTGTAGGCAGGCTCGTGCACATCCCAACACTACTTTACTGGATCGCTAGGTGACCATATTCTGTACAGGTGTGGCTACACTGTTCCTGCATGGAAAAAATTGTTTATTGAATCCCGGGGTATGTTTTCTTTGTATTCACAAAAGAGCTTTTTTCCAAGCCTCCACCAAAAATGGGTTACTCAGCCAGTTAGACTTTCTGGCACATAAACCAATAAATGTTTCTCTCTATTACTGTATAGAATTCCTGTATATTCCCAGCAATTGTATAATTATACATATTTTATCTCCTGTAATACGTCTCTATAATTGTCAAACTTTAATGTTTTCCCAGATTGAGATTGAAATTAGTCATTTGTGGTCAGTGTTCAACCCCAAATCATAGATAATTACTAAGCTAATGGCACTAGGAGACCTTTATAAGCATAGCCATTTATTCCCATATGTAAGTGAAAGGATAAATTACCCAGGAGCATAAAGTTGTATTTTGGTGACAGAACATTTCGAAGCTGCCTCTGTCCCAGTAGAGGATTAGGTATGAATCAAGGGGGTAAATTTTTGATTTCTCTTCCAATGGTCCAGGTTACTTTTGAAAAGGCAAGAACACTGCTTGACATGGATGAGAAGACTGTTCCAAATAGGGGTAGTCTCTGAGACACATATCTGTCCCTCAAACATGCTCTATTTATGTTACAAATAAACCCTTAGGTCCTTGGTATGGGAATTTCTAATGCTGGATCAGATGATGTCTTATAAGCAAGGCACAGACTGCCTCTCAGGAGGCTGAGTATAAAGATAAGGCTTTGACATGATCTACTTAATCCATAAGGTTTACACCTTGGATTATGTTTTATAAGGAACCTCTGTGGGCATTCCATTTGTTGTACATGCTTAGTTTGGTATATACTGAAGGAAGTGCTGTACTCAGTGTCTGGTCTAATGAGGGCTGAGTACAGTGGAATAATGACATCTTTGGACCTGGATGCAATACGCTTGCTAATGAATTGTGAAATATAGAATGAGTTCCTTATATCTGTAGACACATGGTAGTCAAAGGCCAGGTCACTGTCTACATATGTTCTTAAGACCCTAACCACTGGGTCTACTCTTAAGGGTGTATTCTCTATGATGTAATTCCCAGTGGAGGACAACTTTCCAAAAGATACTATTATGCATTTTTTGGCATTCAGTTTTAGACCCTAGCTCTGGCACCAACATTTATTTATGATAATTCCTCACAGAGGACATTACTGTAGCTTGTAGTCATCCACAAACTTGGTCAACCAGTGGCCTTTAACTTTAGTTTTGACTTCCAAAAAGTAGATGCCAACAAGGAGCAGCCCCAGTATCGAGCCTTGAGGGGCTTTCTTGCTGACTTGTATTTTGTAGAAGCAGAGACACGTATTAGGTTCATAGGTTCATAGGTAGGTACTAGGCGATCTGCCCAAAGGCATTTATAAGCCTAGCCAGAATTTGTTGGCTTTCGCCACCTCCTTAGATTAGATCCCTGAGCCTCTGTCCAGCAGAGCCACTAAACTGAACCCCAGGGTAAACTTTCTGTTTCCCATCCACTCATCAAGGTTTCTCTTGGAGAGTGCTAGTTAGGAGCAATGCCTAATGTAGATTGGAATCTTGTTCCAAAGCATGGGAAGTCTCTGGGACAGGAATCTATCCCTCCAGCATGTCCTGTATATTGTTGTGGAGAGGTTTAGATCCCTAGAGCGTGTGGCTCAAGGGGATAAGGTTTTCTTTAGGTGGAGCATGTCCATCAATTCTGGGTGGGACATGGCCTTGTATGTCAGGCAGAGATCACCTCTGAGCAGGCGGTATGCAACCGAGTACAGCTGGAGTTTCTTCAGTCGAGCTGTATAGGGTATCTGTTTGAGGCCAGTGATCCTCTTGGTGAGGTACTTCTGTGGTCTTTCCAGCTGTTGCAGGTGTCATGTAAGGTACATCCCAAATGAGGAGTTGTACTCTATGATGGGTCTGATGAGTGATGAGTAAAGGGGAACAATTACCTCTTTTGGTCTGGATACAAACCCTTTTGTGATTAGGTGGGTCACATAGAAGGATTTTCTAACCACTTTGGCAATGTGATTATCAAAGGAGAGATTACTATCTACTTGGGTCCCCAGATCCCTTATTACATTTTCCGTATTTAGGGGACTGCCACCTATGTGGTAGTTTGTGGGTACTTTGTTATTTCCAAAGGGAATAACTATGCAATTTTTGGCATTTAGCTTGAGGCCATGATTTTGACACCAGGTATCCATCTCAGTAAGACCCTTTTGGAGGATGTCTGTGTCAGCCGGTGAGTCAATTATAGCCCCTAGTTTGCAGTTGTCTGCAAACTTGGTCAGCCATAGTCCTCCTGTGCTTGTCTGTACCTCTGAGAAGTATATGCTGAACAGGAGGGATCCTAGGACTGAGCCCTGGGGAATGCCACTTGTAACCGGTTTAGAGTGAGACCTAGCTCCCACAACTCTCACCATGTGGGTTCTGAGCCATTTGGCAACCCATTTTGTGACATAGGGGTTTATGTTCAGGCTGGTGAGCTTGTCTATAATACCAGAATGGGGAATGGTGTCGAAAGCCTTTGTGAGGTCTAGGTAGACTGTCTGTATCACCTTTCCCTCATCTATAGCTTTGGTAACTGTCTCAAAGAAGTCCACCAGGTTTAGGAGGCATGATCTGCCCTCTTCAGACTTCCTGTCTCCTATCTGTGAGCCAGTTGGCTATCCTGAAAGCAATACAGGGATTTATTCCTAGTTTCATGTGTTTGTTGGCAATACCTGAATGGGGAATAGGTATTGAATGCCTTGGCCAGATCAAGGAAGGTAGTGGTATAAACAACTGGTTGTATATAGCGAAAATTATGGAAATTCTAAATGGGCATGGTAGATATACAATTATTTCCAAGAATGAACTAAACATAGCTTATCATAAGATTGACATGATTATAGAAGACAATTTTACGCAAGGTTTAATTGATGAAAAACTCTATAGATTCTTTAAAGTGGAGAAACCATTTTTATCTACCATGTTTGGTATTCCCAAGATACATAAAAGTATAGAGGACCCACCATTGAGACCTATAGTGACATCTGAGGGTTCTAAAACACAACCACTAGCCATTTATATAGATACAAAATTAAAACCTTTTTACAAATTATATACACACATTTTAATTGATTCTTGGGACTTACTAAAGAAATTAAACCAATTGTCTTTTCAACCTGAATACTCGTTCCTGACTACAGATGTGAAAGACTTTTTTTCTGTAATTCCGCATGGTATTGGACTTGAATGGTTTGAATACATGCTAACTGAATTTAAATTTTTGACCAACAACGAGTTTAGATTGATACTGGAAAATATAGAATTGGTCTTAAAAAATAATTTTATTTCATTCCAAGATGACATTTACAAACAGGTAGATGGTGTGGCAATGGGGGCAGCTTGTGCCCCCATTTTTGCCAACATTGTTATGTTATTTTGGGAACAACACTTTGTCTTTAACTCTATTTTTGGGGCCAACATAGTTAAATATTATCGTTTTTTGGATGATATATTGATAGTGTGGAAAGGTACACATGATGAGGCTCTAAAAGCTTTAGATTATTTTAATGGTCCTACCTCCTTTTTGCAATTTACACACGAATTTAATTCGGATGAAATACATTTCTTGGATTTAACCATTAAGAAGGATTATATAAATAAAACATTTATATCTAGTATATATAGAAAAGCATGTTTTTCGAACTCTTACCTTTATTATTCTAGTAACCATCCCCCATTACAGAAGAAGAACATAGTTAAGGGATAGATGGTCAGGGTGGCCCGGATGACAACTAAATACAGTGACCTGATTAATGAACTAGATTACATACATAAATTATTTTTGGAGAGGGGCTATCCTGAATCTATTATATTTCCCTTAAAACAAGAGGTTGCTATGGGATAGGGGACTAAATATATTCCCTTACTTAACACTGAAATGAGGACTGATGGCAATACTTCAGATGACTATTTAAATTCCAACAATGATATTGCTCCCAGTATGTCTTTAGACATACCTTTTCTTATTATGACATACAATTCCAACACCAGATTAATAAGAAAAGCCATCAACAAGACATGGGACATTTTTAAAAGTATGCCTAACACTTTAGGCATATTTGATAGACATCTATGTTATAATTTTAGAAGGGGACCAAACCTCAAAACTATTTTTGAGAGGAGCAAACAAGAGATGGACACAAAGAAAAAAGGTACATTTCGATGTGGAAGATGCCCGCAATGTACATTTATAGCCAACATAGAAGAACTAACACTGCCCACTATTTCATCTACATTAAAGGGAAAATATTATTGTACATGTTATACTAGTGGAGTAGTATATTTGGCCTATTGTACTTTATGTTGGTGTTATTATGTGGGCAAGACAGAAAGACACTTACGCCAGAGAATTTACGAGCATGTGTATGATGTCAACAGGAAAAAGGAAACTAATGCCCTTTTTCGACATACACTAACTTGCAAGGAGGCAAACTTCAAATTTTGGAAAAGTTACCTAGAAACAATAGAGGGGGAGATTGGGAAAACCAGCTTAGTTATAGAGAACCTATCTGGCAACTAAGGCTGGATTCCAACATACCCCCAGGTTTGAACTACCATATATCACTTCTACCAGCCTTAAAATTAAAAGCAAATAAAATTAAAAGAAAAATACACAATCATAAGAGATGAGTTATTTTCAATTTTTTTATTAGTAAAATCATAACTTTCATGTAATTACATTCTGTATTAAAACAACAATGTGTATGATATTATTTCATTGTTATATAATTTTTATTATATTACTGCAATGAAATACAATAGTAATAATCTTATGTTTTTATACTTAACATTCAACATCAATAAAATAAATATTAATTTATACTCATTTACATACTTTTTAAATCCATCTGTTTGTTTAGGTGACACAAATATTCCATCATTAGTAATCTAATTTTATTAGAACTTTTACAAATATACCTTCTTTGGACACTTAGTGGATTTTAGTTATTTTTTTATTTTTTTATATATACGTATTTTTTATACCATTTCTGTACATATTAGGTATATGTACTGAATGTACTTACTAGTTTTTATGTGGTTTTTATGTTGTTGTTCTTTATGTATTATTAAAACACAAATTTATTATGTATAGAAAAACTGAACGACACAATAACCATAGTTTGTACGATGTACCTTTAAATTCATGTATCTTGTCCTAATGATTCAATTGAATCAATTAATTTTCTACTATATATGTGGGCTGTCACAATGGCAGTTTTATTCTGATGCAGTTTCTGTGTTTTTGGAAATGAAAGCGCTTAATGGAATTACTGCATTTTGTTAATAAACTTGGTGCTTGTTACCTCCTTGGAATGAAGAGTCTGCTTAATACTATTACCTGCATCAACGCTTGTGGGACTGCCTTCATTGGGTTCTGTACAACAGGGAGCACTGTGTTTCATTAGGATACAAAAACTGGCAAGTGTAACGTTATTATTATTATTTTTTTTTTCACAAAAAGTACAAGGGGCACAATTTAAAAATAAATTTAGCTGGCTCAGAGCAATTGAGGCAGTACTCTTTTATTCATAAAAATAATTCTGGAGTGAAGAAATAATTTGTCTTGAAAAGGTATTCACAAACATATGCAGAATTTTAACAATGTACGGGATAGACATAATGCAATTCTAGTCATGAGCAGAGGAAGGAAGCAATTGGTACCTAAGACTGAAAACTTAAAAATGATAGACCAAGTAGGCCATATGACTCTTGGCTGTTAGGACATATGCTTTTGCACTTTCTTAAACAGGATTATAGCTATAAACTAATTCTCAGCCCATCATACATATTTAATGTGAAGTAAAATATAATTAATGCTGGGAATTCACCAGAATCCATCCTTAAAAAAGGTGTCATGTAACACTTCTCACCTAGTGAATTATATTTACTCATTTAAATGCAGTTCCTTCTATAACTTTTATATCATTCAAAAAAAAAATCCTCCTTTAAAGTGTATGTAATTTGCAGTTAGTGCAAAGGATTAAGGCTATGAGCTGTTAATAAGTTTACTGTAATATAGGATGCGGTAGTGCAGTGGCTATCGACCATGGTGGTGCAGCAGTTAGTGTTGTCGCCTTATAGCAAGAGGTTTTTCGGTTTGATTCTTGGCTGGAGCTCCTTCCACGTAGAGTCTGCATGTCCTCCCTATGGCTGAATGAGTTTCAAAGATGTGTGTGCTTTCTGTGAAGGTTGGGTGCTGGGCTGGCAACTCAACACTGTAAAAAACACCACTGCCAATCGGGACTGGTGCTCTGTTGTGGTGGCCCCTAAAAAGGAAAAGCTGAAAGACATTGCTTTTAGTGTTTGATTCCCTCAGCTTCTAGGGAAACTGAGCTTGGCTCCTCAATGGCTTCCCAGTCTGTTAAGTCTAGTAAATACCAAAGAATAGATGACTTTAATTTGTATTATAGTTTGATGTTGTATAACCACTGACATGCAGAGCCCTGGCAAACATTAGCAAAGTTAAAAAATAAATAAATAGTATGGAAAAAGACACCCACCTCAGTATATGCACCCACAAACTTACATATTCTAATTCTGAAGCTGCTGTCTGTCTAGGTAAGTAAAAATCTCTGACTACAGCAAACACCACTAAAAATACTATTTCTAACACAAAAATAGTATTTTTGGCACTGCAGACACTGGCAGCTATACAGCTGATAAATCAGTCTGCAAAGTATAGAAATACCAGAAGAGCCCAAGTAGCATAAGAATACAGGTTTGTGCAAATACAAAAGAAAAAATAAGAAGAAGAAGACTTACTTGGTTCTTAATATCCTTGCAGTAAAAAAAATGAAAAACTTAGGTTATTCAAAGTTCACCAGGGAAATGTTATAGTGGTAAACCAACAAGTTTATTTATTTATTTATTTGTTTGTTTGTTTATTTTTGTTGATTGTTTTAGTCCCACTAAGCATGGCCAGTTTTCAGGGGAGACCCAAAGCGGTATTTATATTGACTAGGGGTAATATGGCCAGGACACTTAGGGAATTCCCTGATGAGAATGAAGATTCATTTGATAAAATTCTTACAACTTGTGTTTGGGAAATTTAGTCAGGGGGGTAAATGGAAGTGTTTGGGATGTGTACAAGATACTTGCAAGCTCATGTATTGGTTACAGAGACAATGATGGCACATGAAGAGTAATAAAATGATGTAATCATTTGATTGCTTTAGTTGTTTGTCTTTATTCTTACACATATTACTATTTATTTTGTATATTATTTATGGTGGCATTGATGTTATGCTATGCATTAATAACTTTTATTTGATGTTAATTCACTAAAGTGCCTCTACTTTTTTTTCCCTGACGGAGTAGGACAGGATCCAACAAAGTAGTACAGAACAGATATGAGTAGAAGAACCTGGTTGTATGGGGCACTGTGAACGGAACAATACCTTGCCTGAGGTGCTGGCTGTGGATAATTTTACTGAAGAGTTTGTCATTACAATGCTAGAAAAGGATACTTTTACAACAAATGATTTATTAGAACCTAGGGCAGCTCTTGAATTCAGGACAGTGCTTCTGAACAGTTATTTGGTGAAATCATGGAGAGAGATGCTGCTATGGTCTGTGAGGACAAGACTGATTTAGCAGGAATAATAGCTTCTCATTTCTTCAGCATGCAGTAAAGCAAACCCAAAATGTGTAAAACCTTGGGAGGTTACAGCTCAAAACAGTAATATTCCAAGGATGTAAAACATACAAGAACATTATGTAGGGGGCAATCCACCCAACTCCCCCCAATATATATAATATATAGGGATATTATTGTTAGTTATGATTTTAACTGTAATTTTCTGTGTAAGAAACGTCTCTGTGTAGAAGTTTTTCAATTCCTATATGTCTAGTTAATCACTATATATTAAAAAGCAGAAAAAAATACAAAAATGGTAGTAGAAGTACCAAACTTAAAAACATCCTAAATCAAAAAATAAAAACTTATTATGAAATATTATTAATGTTATACAGAATTATTAACTCTAGTAGG
>NC_056745.1:925427966-925675466 GCF_019279795.1 Protopterus annectens
ACTTCTCAAAAGCTGACTATAACCTCCTAAAGGAGGGTATCAGTAGTTTCACACCACCACCACCCTCAGAGTATGCAGACATCAATGCTGAACAGTACACCAGTGCAGTACACAAGCACCATCAGCCATACCCAACAGAACTTAAACCTGCTCCTCAAGGAAACACAAACCTGTTTGCTGGACATCCTGTATCAACAGGCTTTACAACAAAAGGAAGAAACTGTTGTCCAAGGGTAAAAAGGAACAAATTCCAAATTGGAAAAACTCCCTCCTCAGCCTCAACAAGCAAATTAGATCACTAGTAAAAACCTTCAAAGTCAATTATGAATTGAAAGTAGCCTCAAAACAAAGAGAAACCACAAAGTCTTCTTTAGTTACGTCAGGAACCTCCATTGCAAAGCCCTGGTTTGTTCCAAATTAGTACATAATGGTACCACTTACACTGATCCTGTTGACCTAGCCAACCTGATAGCAGATAGGTTCAGCACAAACTTCATCCCCCCATCCCCCCAAAGGCCCATTCAGCATTCCCGATACTTGTTCCACACCTCACATCTCCATAGATCAAGTGTTAAAGGCTCCATCCAAGCCAAAGAACACAGCTTCCATGGGGCCTGATAGTATCTTAGGCTGTATTCTACACCATCTCCGACAAGTACTAGCTTTGCCATTGAGCACCCTATTCAACTACAGTCTAAGTACAGACTTCTTTCCAGCAGAGTGGAGAACTGCCATTGTCATTCCATTGCACAACAGTGGTGCCACTATTGACCCTGGAAACTATTGCCCTATTAGCTTGACAAGTCTGATCTATAAAGCCATGGAGTGTATTATTTTGTATCTCATAAACAAGGACATAGGCAATCTCCAAGCACTTGACCCACCCAGTTTGGATTCATCAAGGGCAGATCTTGCCTGTTGAACCTGGCTAACTTTTTGAGACTGTCATCAAGGCCCTGGATGAGGAAAATTCAGTGCTTACATTGACTTGGCCAAGGCCTTTGACACAATCCCCCACTCTGGCATCATCAAAAAGTGCACACAACTTGGCATTAATCCATATCTCATCAGGTGGGTGGCCAACTGGCTCACTGATAGGACCCACAAGGTCAAAATAGGTATCTCCACATCCGACAGCAGACATGTCACTAGTGGTGTTCCCCAGGGATCTGTCCTGGGACCCATACTGTTTGGCATCTACTTCTCAGTGGTCCAGGCAAAGACAAAAGACCTGTGGCTAACCAGGTTTGTGGATGACTGTAAGTTGGGGGCTGTCATTGATTCCCCAAATAATGTTAATATATTGCAAGAGGGTCTCACAGCAACAAATGACTGGTGCCAAAGTCACGACCTTAAGTTAAAAGCAAAAAAGTGTATTATCATACCATTTGGCAAAAACATGGCTCCTACTGATTACCACATCAATGGCAACCCCCTAAGTACACAACCTGTAGTGGGAGACCTGGGTACTCAGTTTGACAACAGCCTCACATTCAACCATCATGTAGTTGCAGAAGTCAGAAAAGCCTTTTACTTGGTTCATCTCATAAGTAAAGGTATTGCATTCAGAAAAAAGGAGGTTATTACCTCTCTCTACTCCTCCCTCATTAAGCCAACAATTGAGCATAATGCCCCGTTTGGTATGTACCTCTCCAAACACCTGCACCAACTGGAAAGGCCACAGAAATACCTCACAAAGAGAATCCATGGTGTCAAACACCTGTCCTATGTGGACAGGCTCAAATACAGTATTGTACATATTGCTCAGAGGTGATCTGTGTCTCACCTACAAGGCAATCTCAGACCCTGCCATACTAGAGATGATCTATATCCATAGGTCTAACTCCTCACGCATTACCCAATGGAAAGGCCTAAATCTAATATGTGACATCAACAAAACCTGCTGGAGAAACAGGATTGCCTCCCAGAGGCTGCCCCGTCTCTGGAATAGAATTCCCATACATGTCAAACAGAGTATCTCTCTGACTCTCTTCAAACACAACCTTGATGAGTGGATGGGAAACCACAAATGTGTCCCAGGGGTTCCACCTGTGTCCCTCACTGACAGGAGTGACAGGTGCTGACTGAGGTTTCTTTTTTGGGGATAAACTCTTGGCTAGGCTTGTAAGGGCACCAGGGCCATTTGCCTAGCAAACTCCTATGATCCTGTGAGCCTATTAGGACAATTAGTAAGTAAGGCAATACCAGTTCGAATATCACAATAATGAGGATGGGGGAAGGGAAATTAATTTGTTAACATATATACTAATGCACTTTGTTTTACAACAAAATAAACCACTCCTATACCTGATAAAAGGTATATAGTCAAAAAGTTTGGGATGAAACTATAATTCTGTTTATTTTTTTGTTTTACTTTGATCACTTGTCTGTGTGCTTAATAAAGGATTTACGACTGGGAAAAGGCTGTCTACCCAGCTCGGATTACTTCTGAATACCTACTAGGGTTAATAATTCTGTATAACATTAATAATATTCCAAAATACGTTTTTATTTTTTAATTTAGGACATTTTTGAGTTCACTACTTCTACTATCATTTTCATATTTTTTCTACTTTTTAATAATACAGTGATTAACTAGACATACAGGAATTGAAAAACTTTGACACAAAGAAGTTTTTTTACACTGTTTTGTTTTGGACCCACTATATTTGTATAGTGGGTTGTTTGAGACTTAGGGGATACCACAGAGATTACTTGACTCAACTGTAATATTCTGGGACAGGAAAAGAAGAAATTAAATGTGAAGTAATATGAAAGGCTTAGTAAATTTAATTAAAATCTGTCAGTTTCAAAGTGGGGTGGATGGTAGGTTTACTTATCAAAGAAAAATATCAACAATATTTTGCACAATGAAAGTTGAACTGGGTTATGTAAGAAGTTAGCAGACACTGTCTTTGTCTATCCATAAGCTATATTTGTTAACCAGGAATACAGGGTACATCTAAAACAGAGATTAGATTAAAAAAAAAAGATAAGGTCATTTTTGGAGGGCAGAAAATCATAAGTAATTAAACAATTGTGGTTAGACCATCTAAAATGAGTTTAGTGAAAAGATTTTAAGAGAAAATAATGCTTATCTATGGTGGAAAGAAGAATAGATTAAAACAGAGGGAACTGAGTCTAAGAGTGTTTAAAAGAAATGGAAGGACTGCTAGAATATATATATATATATATATATATATATATATATATATATATATATATATATATATATAATCTTTATTTAAATGAATGAATACATGTATAAAAATCAAAAATGAATGAAAAAGGATAAAAAATATATAAATACTTAACACTGGGAAAGCGGTATTTTCACTGCTTGGAAGACATGCTGTACAAAATGATAGAAAATGAATGACAAAGAGACATTTTAGGTAAGGTGATATATAAAAAAGTTTAATTAATAGAAGTGGTAGATAAATACTTAAAAAGTATATTTTGAGATAAGACGGAAGGAGACAAACTATAGAAGGGTTGACAGAATAATTTATCAGAAAAAGTTAAAGCATTTAATGATATGTTATATAACTGAAGAATATGACAGTGTAATCCAATGTATAGACTATGAAAAGTGCTTGAAAGGATATGGTTTTAGTAAACAAGTGATAAGAATTTTACAGCTGATATGAAATAACACTATAGTGGTGTAATGGATACAAATGGAAGTAAGTAAAGTTTAGAAATGGGGTGAGGCAAGGATGTCTGCTAAGCATATTATTTGGATTTATTATTAACGCAATTTGTAGTATGAAAGAAGAGGCAGAAAGGTGAAGATGGGAAACAGAGAAAGGTATACAAAATTGCCAGTACTGATCAATTACTCTAATGACATAATAGATAATATGAAACATATAAAACTTGTGAAATGGGAAATAAAAGGAGTGTATTGGAAGTTAAAGAATACGGGTTTAGAAATAATTAAAGAAATGTCTAAAGGTTATGGAGAGAGAGACAGAAGAGGGAAAGGTCAGTTCAATAATGAGGCATGTGATATATTATGAATGAAGCATTTCACTGGGGGAATTAGAGAAAAAAATAATGGAACATTGTGCCAGCAAGATTGAAAAAGGTCAGTTTGATTTGAAAATTTTCTTATGTGTCCATTAGAAAAAAAATGCTATTTGATGAATTTGATTTTGTTAGGTTAGGTAATTCGATTGGAGTCTTTTATGAGATACCAAAGAAAAGTGAAGCAGCAATAATATGCATTTTATTTCAGTATCATCAGATGTAGACTAAATCTGATTAAGAGAAGAATGGTTTTAATGAGAAAAGAGAAGGAGTATTAGGAATGATAAGCCCAGATGTATTTTATATAGTATTTGGGGGATTTCAAAAAGTAATGAACAAGACATGCTAACTATGCATTGCAGCACAATGACAATTGCAGCACAGTGGTGCAGCAGATAGCACTGTTGCCTCACAGCAAGAGGTTCAGTTCTTGGCTGGGGTGCTTTCTGTGCAGTGTCTGCATATCCTCCATGTGTTCATGTGGGTCTTCTTCAGGTACTTTGGTTTCCTCTAACATTCGAAAGACATGCAGTAAGTGGATTGGAGACCCTAAATTGGACATAGGTATGAGTGTGCATGCAAGTGTGTGATGGGGATGAGCTACCATGACAGGGCTAGCCACCCAGCGGTGTAAACCTTGGCTCTAGATGATTGTCACTATTGAAGTGACACCCTAACCCTGTATGCAAAAATGGGAAAAAAGGGTTGTGGATAGATGGATGGATGCATGCACGCATGGATGGATGGAACTATGCTTCTTAGTGTAAAGAAATACTGAAGTAATAGCAGAAAGAGGAAATAATTTACTTCTGTGTTGTTGTATGATGTATTTTAGAAAAATAGTGTAAAATGAAACATTTGATTCTTTCCTGAAAAAAGAACAGTGGCATGAGAATATTATGTAGAAACATTATATACGCAGCAGGTACAGATATTTACCCATTTAAAAATGTAAACGTTCAAAGAAAGAATGAGGACTGTTTAAATGTAAACAGAAAAGTGGGATTTCTATTGAAAAAAGTTACATAAGAAAACGGCAATAAAAATGTTGAGAAAAAATACGTATACTGAGCGGATGCAAAGTAGAAAATAGATTAGAACATTTCTTGACACATAACAGGACTATGGGATTTTGGAAGCCCTAGCAAAGAGACTTAGTATGATGAAGTAAAAGATGTAGAGATAGGTATGATTTGCTATACTTATTATGGGATTAGTGATTTCAGTAATAGAGAGATTGTTTAATATTATTACGTGGTCAGTGTGTAAAATATGGAGGATGGAGATGTATTAGATAAAAAGGGTGGCTATTGTAGTGGTAAAGAATATAGCATATATTATATGCAGTGCAGTATACAAAAAGAGATATAACAAAAATTATGTTTAATTGAGTTAAAATGTTAAAATAGTTTATGTTAGCTGATACAAACGTTCTGTTTTACATTATAATATTTACTTTTATTATTCAGTTATGAAACTGAGAACTTGAACAATGAATAATTATGAGTAACCCATATCCTACTCTTCTGATAGGAGCCAGGGGATATTTTACACCCAATAACTCTGGCAAATAGGTCCTCAATTTAGTATCTCATCCAAAGGAGTACCATGATGAGGGTAGTACCCTTTGTTTTCTACATTATACTACACTATCACTAGTAGAACATTAATCCAAATATCTGGTATGAGGATAAAGCCAGCAACCTTCTGATCTTCCTGGATTCAAAGACAAATATGCTATCTGCTCAGCAGTAAAATGTTTATACTGAAGAAACATCAACACAAACCAGTATTTCTAGATGTGTATTTATAATTTTGTTCATGTGAAAGCTGACAGATCAGAACAAACAAATTAAAAGATTGAGCATTAGAGGTTCATAATTATTGCATACTCAGGGCTTGCACAAAACTGAGAAAGGGACATGCCTGTCCCACTGCAATTGTGTGACCTCTGAGTGAGAACATATAGGTTGCAGATATTTGCTGGTGTAGAAGGGTTTGCCTTTGTAAGAAAAAAAATGTATTTATTATATTGTGTTAGTCAACTTCCTGTTATCAACTTTATTCATTTTGGCAATCCATTTTGTTTACTATTCCCATCAAACAGGATTATATCTCTTACAATAGATTTAACAGGTGTTTTGTTGAAGAATTACTGAAAGGCAGACAAGAAAATCCTGACCTAAAAGACAATAGCCTACTAGAATTGAGGATGCATAGCATGTGAAAAAAGCATGTCTTTGTACTGGGTAATGAGTAGGAAAAGAATTAATAATTTTGTTGTGAGGAAAAAAAATGTTTTCCTATTAAAACTGTGGAGTATAACAGAAGCAGAATAATATAAAAAGAGTAAGAAGTGAAGACAGAAGGGAGTAATATGTCTTGTATGCACTAGATCGGGTCAGCATAAAGCCACTTAGAAAGGAAGAAGGCTAGCAGCAGGTATAAGAACCTGATCAAGAAGAAAAAAAATAGAAAAAGTAGGGAAGGGGATTGCCAGCCGAACAACACAAAGGCAAGGCATCCCTCTGTGCCACCTGAAACCCAAGTTCAGGAATGGACTTAGGACAGCGGGAGGTTCAGCTGGAGGATAGGGCAAAGCGTCCAATGGCTGCTCTACCATTAGGAGAAGGTGTAGAAAGGGATTGCTGCCTGAGTGACCTCTGGCGAAGTCTATGAGCCTCAAGGGCTAACAGCTGATTTAGAAGGAATGAAACAACATCCTTTATCTGTTGGGCAGGTGCACATACCACGCAATGCTGATCTCATTGAATATTGCTCCTTCTGCAGTAGAAATACTGACCTGCCACCTCTAAATTATGACTCCTGCTATCCTGTCCATTGCTCCCCATGGGGTCATTGTTTCAAAGCTCTTAAGAATTATGTCATAAGGTCGAATTGCTGAGGAGTTAGATAGAGATAGGCATCTCACCTGATGAAGGCATACATACAGGATTGCTTTAAAAAACTATAAGAGCACCAAGGCATGGCAGAGGGTAGTGAGGGGGGTAAAAGCCAGTTAGACAGTTGTGTGCTGGTGAAGAATGCAGAGTTAAAAAAGTAGAAAAGAAGATTAATAAAAATAAGAAGAGCTGGAAACAGCGCACTCAAAAAACCGCACTTTATTGTAGTCCACAACAGAATAAAATCCACAAGAAATAATCACCAAGGTTAACGCTTTGGAGCAAATCAATGCGTTTTCGTCAGCTGAAAGCTACGACTTCATCAGACAAATACATTTAATTAATTGACCATTATATAATAAAATTCAAAGAAAGAAAGACCAATTAAAACAATTGCATCCTATTTAAACCAATAGTGTTAATGACAAACTAAAGAGCTCATTATAATAAAACCTTGCGTAATAAATATATGTCGTATAAACCTGTTAAAATCTCTTTTAAAATTGGTTCTGATTTATAAAACCTTTATAGAAAGTTAATCAAAAAATGTGCTTAAGTAAATAATTTCTTTTAAAACAATATAAATAAATAAATACATTAAAAGCTTTGGTTAAATTCATGTGAGGCTATGTTTTATTTGTAACAAGAAGGGAGTAAGAAAGTAAGCAACAGTGCCACCTACTGTTCTTTAATAGTAGGTTGTTACTAATATATTTCATACTTTAGTTGCTCTCAATTTTAAAACTGGAACTAGAGAAATGCATTAATTTAAACCTGGTTGTTTATTGGCTTCTAGTAATATTTGCCAATATAGTTCCCTGTATTCAAGCCATTCTTCCCAGGGGCCTCCTCTCATATCTTTTTTCACCTGTTCCAGGACAAAGAAGGAAAACTTAGCCTCCTTGCAAGTTTTTGTATGTTTAAACAACGCATTGGTGTCTTTTCCTTTTTGTATATCATACAGGTGTTCATAAATTCTCCTCTTCAATATTCTTTCTGTTTTCCCAACATAATAGGAGATACAATTTGAACACGTTGCCAAGTAGACCACTCCCTGGGATTCACAATTGAATTGGCCTGTACTATAGATGTTCACATTTCTGGCTTCCAGAAATATTTCTCTTTTATTGGAAATGTAGGGGCACTGTTTACAATGTCCACAATGAAAAGTTCCATGGGTAGTGTTACTAAATCGTGTCCTCTCAAGAGAGTTGTTGATGTCATTGATTTGATTATTTTCTAAAACTTTTTTAATGCTGCGTGCATTCTTGTATACAATTTTCGGGACTTTTTCTTTGATGTTCGGAATATCCGAAAAAGAAGTAAATTTGTCCCACTCTGTTTGAATAATTCTTTTTATCTTGGAATTAAACACATTAAATTCTAAGACAAGAGCTGATTGATATTCAGAATCAGCTGGGGTATTGCTCATATTAATGTTTGAACGGCTATCTGCAATGTCACCACTTGTTCCATGGTCCATGTTGTTGGTCAGGCAACCCTTGATAGGTTTAAATTTAGTCTGTCTATGTTGTTCCACCTCTTTTCTAATATCTTTAATAAACTCCAGTGGGTATCCTCTAGCTAGGAACATACCTTCTAAGATGTTACATTCAACATGAAAATCATCATCCCTGCTCGTCATGCGACAACCTCTTACAAATTGTCCTTTGACAATATTCCTTTTGCAATGAGGCGGGTGTGCACTGTTGTAATGCAGAAAGGAATTGCAAAAGGTATTTTTCCTGAATATTTTGGTTTCAAAATCTTTTTGATTTATGTTCTTTTGGACCTCAACGTCCAAATATTGTAACTTATCAGTAGAACAGGAGTGTGTGAATCTCAAGTAAGGGGTAGTACTGTTAATATAGTCCAAGAATTCAGTCAATTTTTCACTGCCTCCTGTCCAAAAAATGACGATGTCATCAAGGAAGCGTCTGTATAAGGACCAATGTTGTTGAAATTCTGAATTCAGAATATAATTCAATTCCCAACCTGCTAGAACTATATTTGCATATGTGGGTGCGCAAGCCGCCCCCATTGCTACCCCTTTTATTTGTTGGTAAAATTCTCCGTTAAATGTTAGGAAGTTATACTTCAGTATTGTATCCATTAACTCCACTAATGAAACCTTTTCTGAATGTGTAAGAATGTTGTCCATGAAGACCATATCCTCAAAATACTCATCCCTTCATAGTGTGGTATGCATGTGAAAAGATCTACCACATCTATGGTGACAAAAATCAAGTTCTCAGAAAAGAGATTTGATGTAATATTTCTTAGTAGGTCCCATGAGTCTTTCAATATATGTTCAAAGTTGTTACAAATGTGTTTGATCTTATTATCCACAAATTTAGCCATAGGAAGAGTTTTTGAACAATCAGCAGACACGATAGGTCTCAATGGGGGGTCACTTACATTTTTATGGACCTTAGGTATGCCGAATATGATAGGAATCTTAGGTTTTGGCACTGACAGAAATTTATACATATTGTTATTAATTGTTCCCTCCATAATCATGTGGTCAAGTGCCATATCTATTTTCTGGTAAGCCAGTTGCACTTCATCCATAGAAACAATTCTGTATTTACTTTCTTCTTGAAGAATATTGTTCATTTTTCCTTCGTATATGATGTTATCCATTATCACCACTCCCCCTCCTTTATCTGGCTTCATAATTCTTATTGAGGTGTTTTTCTTTAATTCTTCCAAAGTTTCGTGTTCTTCTTCTGTAAGGTTATACACCATATAGTGTTGTTTGAATTCCTTCCTAATTTCATTTTCTAACACCATTTCCAGATTCTTAATTTGTGGGAGGAGTGGGGGATTGTAGGTACTACGTCTGGTTAGAGCAGAATGTAGTTGTTCAATGTTAGATGAAGAGGCTGGTAAAATGGCTTGCAGGTTCACCTTCCTGAGAAACAGCTTCATGTCTAAAATAGTTTTAACTAAATCCCCTCGGGTACTTGGAATAAATTTAAACCCTTTGCTGAGGAGATCAAAATGCGCCCTATTTAAGACAATGTTACTGAAATTGTAAATAGAGAAATTTTTGAAAGAGTGTGTGGTACCTGTATGTAAAATCTCAGAATCAGTGTCAGTGTCTAATTCTGAGAGATCAGTGAGAATTTTAGTTGGGGGATTGGTGGGGGTGGGGGTGTAGATAATATTTGTCAATACCTCCCTCTCCCCCTTCTTCCTCCCCCTCTCTGAAAATTCTGAGGACCTTGTCTCTTTCTGTACGCATTATGTTGTAAATCTACATTCTCTAATGGAGGAAAGTCAGTATCATAGTCTTCAGTAACCCATTCTGCATTCCTGGATTGAACATTGTAATTATTAACTCTCCTGTTATCAAACTTGTTTCTAACATTGTGTACATTTCCCTTAAAAGGTGGTTGTGGGTAACTCACGCTGTTCTGATAATCATCTAAGTCCCTTTTAAGTTTATTGATTTTTCTTTGTTCTAGCGTTTTACATTTGATGTCAATATCTACCCTTAAATTGTAATATTTGTCCCTTTCTTGCTTTATTTCAAAAAACAAGTCCTGTTTGATAAAATTGTCAAGAACCAAAATTTCTTCCTCTAATTCTGTTAACTGTTTGTTATTTTCTTTAATAATATGACCTAAAATTTCAAGACCACATCTATTAAAAATATCTATGAGGTCTTTATGGTAATCAGTGCCAGTTTCAACATTGTTGGGGTATTTCCATACCCTAAGCCCTTTAGGTACAATGTTGTGTTTAATGCATGCTGTTAAATAAGAGTTCTCTATACACAACATTTTGTATTTATACATTGATTTAAAAAGTTTGTCTATTTTCACGCAATAAGAATCACCATCCTGTGGTGAATTATCGTCTCCTGTGGTAAAATTGCATCCACGCTGGTTATTTAACCAGTCTGTTAAGTTATCTTTGTTTAAAGAAATCGGAACAGTACCTGTGGCATTGTTGCCCGGCGTGTTCAAAGTAGTTCCACCACGCCGATTAGTAACCCCTACATCTGTGTTGTAGTCCGATGTGGAACGAGAACCCAATAACATCGGTGTGATGGCAGGATCGAAAGTGCCACCGTTCGGTTCAGCCTCTTCGATTGACGTGGAGCCGGAATCGCGGTTGGATCTCTTCCTCTTCTGTTTGGATCCTCCAAACCTTTCGGTCCCTTCCGGCAAATTTGCTACGTCCGTTGATCTCCTGCCAGTTAAGGTGATACACAGCGGGGTAAGCAGTTCAATCAGCTCAGTGAGCTGTCCAATAAGTTTACGGGTCTGTCCCAAATCATCGCGGTTAGACGAGTGTGGGCTGTTTTCCATAGCTGGGCACCAAACCAAGAAAACCAACAAAAGGCGCCCAACTGGAGTAAAAAACCAATAAAAATAAGAAGAGCTGGAAACAGCGCACTCAAAAACCGCACTTTATTGTAGTCCACAACAGAATAAAATCCACAAGAAATAATCACCAAGGTTAACGCTTTGGAGCAAATCAATGCGTTTTCGTCAGCTGAAAGCTACGACTTCATCAGACAAATACATTTAATTAATTGACCATTATATAATAAAATTCAAAGAAAGAAAGACCAATTAAAACAATTGCATCCTATTTAAACCAATAGTGTTAATGACAAACTAAAGAGCTCATTATAATAAAACCTTGCGTAATAAATATATGTCGTATAAACCTGTTAAAATCTCTTTTAAAATTGGTTCTGATTTATAAAACCTTTATAGAAAGTTAATCAAAAAATGTGCTTAAGTAAATAATTTCTTTTAAAACAATATAAATAAATAAATACATTGAAAGCTTTGGTTAAATTCATGTGAGGCTATGTTTTATTTGTAACAAGAAGGGAGTAAGAAAGTAAGCAACAGTGCCACCTACTGTTCTTTAATAGTAGGTTGTTACTAATATATTTCATACTTTAGTTGCTCTCAATTTTAAAACTGGAACTAGAGAAATGCATTAATTTAAACCTGGTTGTTTATTGGCTTCTAGTAATATTTGCCAATATAGTTCCCTGTATTCAAGCCATTCTTCCCAGGGGCCTCCTCTCATATCTTTTTTCACCTGTTCCAGGACAAAGAAGGAAAACTTAGCCTCCTTGCAAGTTTTTGTATGTTTAAACAACGCATTGGTGTCTTTTCCTTTTTGTATATCATACAGGTGTTCATAAATTCTCCTCTTCAATATTCTTTCTGTTTTCCCAACATAATAGGAGATACAATTTGAACACGTTGCCAGGTAGACCACTCCCTGGGATTCACAATTGAATTGGCCTGTACTATAGATGTTCACATCTCTGGCTTCCAGAAATATTTCTCTTTTATTGGAAATGTAGGGGCACTGTTTACAATGTCCACAATGAAAAGTTCCATGGGTAGTGTTACTAAATCGTGTCCTCTCAAGAGAGTTGTTGATGTCATTGATTTGATTATCGAATTGCTGAGGAGTTAGATAGAGATAGGCATCTCACCTGATGAAGGCATACATACAGGATTGCTTTAAAAAACTATAAGAGCACCAAGGCATGGCAGAGGGTAGTGAGGGGGGTAAAAGCCAGTTAGACAGTTGTGTGCTGGTGAAGAATGCAGAGTTAAAAAAGTAGAAAAGAAGATTACTAAAATGCAGTTTTGTTCTTTCAAGCAAATGCAGTGGTGGGCAGCATCCCCCAAGCATCACCAATGAGGAGCTAATCACCTGGCAATACATTGCATGTACTCATGTTCGCAGACACAAAGCATATGGGTCTTGTTAAGAATGAAGTTAATACATGTGAAAAAGTATTTAGGGGATAAGCATGTCTGAATCAAGTAAATATACCTAAACAAAGAGAAGGCAAAGAATGTTTTACATCAAGACGTGACTGCTGACACAAGTCCAGTGCACACTAGCCAGAATTTCAACTGATCCATGGTATACATAAGCGCACTCAAACTCAGCTCAAGAATCTAGTACTAGGCAAAATAAAGAACACAGGACAAAGGCAATTATAATAAGTCAAATGTCCTGAGTCAAGGGCAGTTTTCAAATATTCCTCTTATTCACTTATAAAGTTAACAGAATGGCAGGATTTATACTAGCATGCATTTTCTGAAGAATAAGAGGTATGAAACTCTAATGGCTGTTTTTTTTCCTAATGTCTGCAATCCTCAAATTGATGGGAAAGATAAAACATATAAAGCAAAACATGGGTCAATCTGCAAAATGTGGGATAGCTGAGCTGTATAGGCTACGCAGAGAAAATAAAGATAGAGTAGATAGATAGATAGATAGATAGATAGATAGATAGATAGATAGATAGATAGATAGATAGATAGATAGATAGATAATTTTGCAATGTTTCTGGAAAGGTCTTAAAAAGGTAAGTTGAAACTGAAGACTAAATAAAAAAGTTCAAGAAAAAAATACATTGTTTGAAGGTGACAGGTGTAGAAAGGAATCTAGGACAGTTGTGCAGATGTTACTTTACAAATACATAGCCAGAAGCAGTATACAGTAGGCAGAAAAATAATGCCAATGTTGTATGGAAAAATAATTATTCCTGAAAAAAGGAAATAAAATGCTGTCCTGAGAGAGAGAGAGAGAGAGAAATGTTTTAAGCTCTTCTATAGGAATGGCATGACCCAAGATATAAAAAAAATAATAAAAACAACATGTTATAATCTGAAGATACAGACTGGACATCTAATAGAAAATATGTAAACATATATATATATATATATATATATATATATATATATATATTTGTTGCACAAGAATGGTAGTTTTTCCCAACAGCCTGTGTAGGTAACAGGATCAAAAACTGTAAAGAAATACAAAAATGCATGGGACAGACTTAGGACAATTCTTTCAAGGTTTGGGCAAAATAAAACTGTTAACTAGCATCTGCAATGTATCTTCTAGATGAAGAGATGAGTAGAAAATATGTCAAGCATTTTTATCTGTTGCAAAAGTTGAAGTTTTGTTATCTTACCTACACTTTATCTGCATTGATAATACATAGAAGTTCGATTCAAAATGTGGTCACTCAACCAAACACACAGCGATATCTATATCGATAGGGATATCTATATATATATTTCCTGGAAAAGACTGCTTATTAGTCACTCTTTACATTTTTTTCCTCTCGGTCTACTTTATCATTATCATCAACCACCCCCCCTTTCAAGTTTTCAACATGGGGTCAGGGTGTTGGGTCAAGTGTCACCATCTCTCTCTCAATTCATTACCACTCTCTTACCTCCTTCAACAATCACACCTGACTGTTACAGATATTCTTTCACACAATCAAGTCACCTCTTTGTCACATGCCCTCATTTCCTCTTGCCTCCTTCCCATCTGTCCCAAACCTTCATCACCATAGTGTTTTCTGCTTTCCTGCACATGTGCCAGAACCACTGTAATCTGTTCTCTTTGACCTTCTGGAACTGGAACTGGAACTACTTGGGGTTCTACTCTGATACACTCATTTCTTCCTCTGTCTCATAGTCTGCATCCTACCCTCCCATCACAGGCACTTCATCTTTATCACCTCTCGCTTCCTAAACTGCTCTGCCTTTACTGCCCCAGTTTCTGTACCTTACAGTAATATTCGCTGCAACACTGATTTCTACATCTGTATTTTCAGTTCTTTGTCATTTTTCTGTCATACACTACCCCTGACACTCTGTGCCAGTTTGCTGTAGCCCTTCTAATTCCAGCTTTGACCTCTCTTTCAGACTTCCCTTCAACTCATCCTCCTCTCCCCCAGGTACTTCAGGCTGTTAACTGTTTTCCCTTTTATCACAATTCTCAGCTTCTTCTGATTTCCTCCATTTGCTGCCATTAAAACTGTCTGCACTTGGTTTCATCCCATGTGCCTTCAGTTTTGCATTCCATTCTCCTATCCTTTGTTGAAGTTCTTGGTCAGAGTCTGTCTGTAATACCATATCATCACCCTAAAGTAACTTTGTTGATCTGTCCCTGCCAGCCTGTTTGCTAATGTAGTCCATCACAAGTATGAACAGCAGTAGACTTAGAGCTGAACCATGATACACACTTACTCCCACTGAGAACCCAATTGTGAGTCTAAATATTGTTTGTATATTTGTGCCACTGGGTCCTTGTATATAGCCTGCACTAATTCTACTAATGTTTCTGGAACTTTGAATCATTGCAGGAGTGCATAAATCAGCTTTTTTGGAACAGTGTCATATGATTTCTCTGAATCTAGAAATGCCCAATTGGATTCTTTCTCATCTCTAGCTTCTTTCCGTCTATCTGTCTTACTGCAAACATTGAATCAGGTGTGTTGCATCTTGGTCAGAATCTAAACTGTTAATTTTCCATTTTAATTTCTACCACTCTGCACATCGGTTTACCAATCACCCTCTCCAGAACTTTCAAGCAATGTGACAGGAGTTTAACATCTCTATACTGTCCACAGTTGTGAATGGCCACTTTGTTCTTGTACAACAGGACTATTATGCATATTCTCCAGTCATTTAGGCAGAGGGATACACCATTCTCTCCATACTGCTATGAGCACACCTAATCCAATGTTTGCAGTAAGACAGATAGATGAAAATAAGACAAAGATGAGAAAGAGTCCAACTGGGAATTCCTAGACTCGGAGAAAGCATATGACATGGTTTCACAAAAGTTGACAGGCAGTTCTGTGATGGTTCACTCCTAATTCAGCCAACATCCTGACCATATCTGCTTAGACTTCATCTGGGCCTGCTGCTTTCCCTGACTTCATATTCCTTAGTGCTGTTCTTACTTCTTCTAGGGTGGGCTCCTCTTCTTCTCTCATTGTAGGTTGTTTCTGGGGCAGTACAGCTTCTGTGGGGTTTTCTTCATTCAGAAGCTGCTGTTAGTACTCCTTTTATCTGCCGTTGATGTCCCTGGTGAGCAGGTTGCTGGCATCCCTTATGAAGAGTGCCTGATGAGTATCTTCTTTACCTTCCTGTCTTTACCTTACAACCTAATAGAGTTTTTTTTTTTTTTTTTTTTACGCCATTTACTAAGTCACTTTCCAGAAACTGGAAGAGTGCCTCTGATGCCTTGCTCTTCACTATTACAACTGCTGTCTTAGCCTCTTTGTTAGCCAACCAGTATTCTTTCTTAGCCTGGTCCATCTTCTCTATCTCCCATTTTTTTCTGCAGTCCTTCTTTCTTTTGATGACTTCCTGGACTTCTGCATTCCACTGCCAGCTCTCATGTACTGCATTTTAATACCTGGATCAGACACACATCTGTTCTA
This sequence comes from Protopterus annectens, assembly GCF_019279795.1. Taxonomy (NCBI): domain Eukaryota; kingdom Metazoa; phylum Chordata; order Ceratodontiformes; family Protopteridae; genus Protopterus; species Protopterus annectens. The sequence goes on from NC_056745.1 coordinate 925,444,149, forward strand.
TAGTCTGCACACATGCTGTTTTTGACAATGATAATACTTATGAATATAATTTAAACTTGCTATATGAAAGTATGTTGAAATATAAAACCTTGAATTTAGATAATAAGTATTTAAAACAATGCTTACAGAAGGAACTGGTGCCTAAAGGGCTTAGGGTATGTAAATACCCAAATAATGTAAAGAAAGGCACAGAGTATCATAAAGAATTGTTAAAGATTTTTGACACTTGTGTTTTTTCCATTACATGGTGATATTCGTTCTGTTCATTTTAAGTCCATGTGTTACTTTGGATTTCATTAAAAATTTTCTTAAACTGGGCATATTTGAAATTGGCTAATATTCTTCTGCAGCATTCACCTCTACAGTGCCTTATTGTGGTATTTTTTGTTGGTGACAATATATAGTTAGTTCAAACTCCATGCCCCCTAGCTTCCATGCTGTCTCTGTTCTCTACTCACTCCATTCACTGTGTTACATGATGTAGAATTACTCAAGAACAAGTCTGAAAAGCACTCTCCAAGACAAGAAACACTAGATTCATGCTTCCAGATAACATACTAGGCTATTTCCTTACTAGCAAAAGGCATTATCTCATCAGTTCAGTCTTACTCTCTCCACTGGATGTGCCTACAGTTTGGAGAACAGCTACTGTTGTACCCCCCCATAAGGGCATCCCTACCAGTGACCTGGAGAAATATGGGTCAAAGAGCTTTACCAGCATCATCTGTAAAGTAAAGAAAGGTATCATCACGGAGCTCATAAACAATGATATTGTCAGACAAGCCTTGAGCCTAACCAATATAATAGGGGGGTGCAGTGTTAAGCTGGTTATGATTGTTGCACAACAGCACTTGATTCATCTGCTTGACTCTTACCCAGATTCCCTTCTGTTCTCCCTGTATCTGCTTCCATTTGCAGGGCCTCATGTTTCCTACCACATTACAAACACATACTAGCAAGGTGAACTTGCAATGTTAAATTAGCCCTAGTTCTGTGCATGCACACACACGTGTTTTGTATCTTGGTGTGTGTGTGTGTGTGTGTGTGTGTGTGTGTGTGTGTGTGTGTGTGTGTGTGTGTGTGTTTATCCTTGTCTTATGTTGGACTGGCACAGCATTCCATCCAGGGCTTGTGCCTTATACTCATTGATTGCTTGTGGGGATATGCTACACCTCTCTACATCCTTGAATTGGGTAGAGTGAGTACAGAAAAATGGATGGTAGATTAACTATTTTATAAAAATATTGATAAAGAATAAGCAACAATAGTATTGCTTATAACAATGTGTGAGAATCTATTTTTAATAAACATCAATCTTGTAAAATTATTTATGTTACATAAATAGCAGAAGTATATAAAAGTCAGTAGGAGCATATCATATGTTCTAGTAAGCTTTCTTTTCTTTGATTGAAAACAGCACAGTTAGACATTGACATATAATAAATACCACAGTAAAGCAAAATGAAAATATACAAAAGCAAAAATTTAAAAAATAATAATCGCAGTAGATCCCAGAATTAATAATACAACTGCATGCCCTGTTAACAAAAATAATTTTCATAACAAATTTTTTATTACAACTACTCAGAATTGTTCCCAGCTTTATTCTGTTTTCCACTGGGTATTATTAACACAAATTTCTTTCTTTCTTCATGGAAAATGACAACATTTTCTCAGAGCAGAAATTTAGAACGTATACATTATGTTCATTGCGTAAAATTATTCACTTTGCAGCCACAAGTTAGAAATAAACACAGAAGACAAAGCATGAAGCCAAAATCATGAAAATGTTTGATTTTCCAGCTCACAGCAGTACGGCTACACAGTAATACAAAGAAAATATAGCACTAAGTATTACCTGAAATACATTAAAGCGGAAAGATATGCATCAGAAAGTATGACCAAAACCAGTCAGTCACCAAAGAGTAAGTAATTACACTCCTAAAAGTTCTGATAGGGAGTCCGGTGCAAATGACACTTTGTATTAAATGATGAGGATCCCTGACTGCCAGATTTCTTTTTGAAATATAGTTACATGCAATTTAATTTATTTATCAATATTATTTTTGATATATAATTTATCACAGCTAAAAAAGCCTGTGTATTATCTGCATTTTCTGGGAAGCATTAGAAAACATGCCATATGTACTTCAAAGTAATATTTCAAAAAATCTATTATTTTAATTCAGTATTTATACCTTAAAATTATATTAACGTTAAATCAAGAATCACTTTTTGAGTTGTGGCCACCTGCTAATATAGTTTCAATGTAGTCTAAATGTTGTAGTTTATTTGAGATATGAGGCAACCAGTAAAGGTTATACCATACAATGGAATTTACTGCACGTAAGATGTACACTTCCTGCGTCTCATACCACCAACCAACATTTGTTTTCTATAGATGTTTTAGTTGCCATACATCTCTTCTTCATGGGACCAAATCTCTGTTTTGTGGGAAAATAGTTGATCTGACTCATATTTCTACATTGTTTGATACTTTAGCTGACATCCTCAAAGTGGTCACACAAAAGGTGAGAATAAAGGAACACCTTTATGCAATTAAAGTTAGAAAAGAAACTAATACTCTTTATATAAACATTCCCAGGTATGGTCTACATTTAAGAAATGTCTTTATACTATTATATAGTCTATTCCTTTAAATAGGAGAGGAAGAGATTTCAAAAACAAATTGGAACAGAAAGAAACATTGTGGCAACTTAAGCTTGGAGCAGACAAGTCACCTGGTCTTAATGATGTTATTAATATTAAATATTTTTTAAAAGATAAAACACTGAAATTATTGAAATGTGATTAAGGTTTTGCATATTTTTTAATGAGTGTTTAATTTTAAGTAGGTTTGACTTTTGCATATGTTTAATTGTATAATTAGTTTATGATTTTCATTGGTCAGTTTCAGTTTTATATAGTTGTTTTAGTGTTTTAATTGATTCTAAAGAAGTCCTTAGAGGACAAAAACTGAAAATAAAGTGTGGCTATGCTAATCACCTTGGAGTTTATTCTTACATTTTTAAGTGTTTTTTGGGTGTTTTTTTTTTTTGTTGTTATCCTCAAAGTGGTAATGAAGAATATGATATGTATCTGACAACATCAACAAGACCATTACAGAAGCTGTGAGTACCTCCATGTTATGATAGCAGAAAACATACAGGCAATTTGTAGTCTGCTGATCAAAGTACTAAGGAATGCCCCAAAGGGAAAAACATATGACACTGCAAGAATTGGAGCTATAGCAACGTGCATATACTCAGCCTGCCAGAAGGAACTTAAGGATGATCAATTGTTGTTTATTTCAGAGTCACTTTTTAAATACACAACAATGGCTAGCCTGACAGGAATGAAAAACCTCAAAGTATCCTTAACAGGCAAATGGAGTAATATTCTCAAGTCAGTAACACCAAAAGTAAAAACCACGTCCAACCTGGAACAGAACCTTTATTACCAAATGTGTCAAAGCGCTTTTCGGCGTTAATTGTTTAATTAAGCTCTAATTGTTAAAATTTGGCGCCTTTTTAGTATATAAAAATAGGTGGAACTCATTTTATCTTTGTTCTGAGGAAGGCTAACTATTGTAAGCCGAAAAGCACTTTGACACATTTGGTAATAAAGGTTCTGTTCCAGGTTGGACGTGGTTTTTACTTTTGGTGTTACTGGTTTGTTTTTGTGGATTTACTTTTCTTCGTAATATTCTCAAGTCCCTTTATCTCCAAGCAAAAAAAATTAGTTCTCAGGAAGGCATGAATGGAATGTCTTCATCTACGTTATATAAGAATTAAATGCCTGTTTACTGTTCTTTTTTTTTTACTTGCAATCAACAGTTTGCATTTAGTAATGTGGTTAGTACTGTGCAAGATTTTTTTTTTTAGCTCATCGGGCTTAAGTACACACTCATTACTGAGTTAAGGATCCCTATCAAAAATATGTGACTGCTAAGCTACAGCCTTCTAGTTCTAAATAAATGCAAATATTGCTTAAAACCATTAAATTCTGCTCATTCTTGAGATAATAACTGCCTCTATCACTTTACCTCCAGTGAAGTGAAGAACTTAAACTTCTTTATAAATTTTGCGTAATTCCCAGATTTAGGCTGCTAATAAAAATGAAATCCTGAAAGATAAGCGATATCAGCAAATTAATGATTTTGGAAAATCCAACTCCCACATTTTCTCTTCTAAGATAAAGTACTCATTACTGTTATCACACATGAGGATGTAGAGGAAATGAACCAAGAGAAAGATAAAATGGCTTCACAAACGGTGGCATTTACAACTGTCTGTATATCTAGTGAACTGTACCCCAAACACTATTACTATTACCCGACTGAAGAAATAATCATTTATCTTGGTTTAATTTCTCCATGTTTATTGAGTTTCTAATGCCATGATGGGAATGGACCCATTACTAAGTCAGGGTATGATTAGAATTCATGAAATTATTATTGTTTCAGTCTTTGATGTTAGCCAAGAGTGTTCTTCTCACAATGTGCCCAGAGTTGCCTCCTTCTGTAATTCATATGGGGTTACATCTATTCGTAGCATATGTAAGTAAAACTGTAAATTCCATTTCATTAGACCTGTTGCTCCTGCTATTGTCAGAACTGTCTGGGTACCTTTCTTCCACACTGCTCTCATTTCTGTTTGCAAATCCTGGTAATTCATGGCTTTATGTCTCTTTTTATGTAAGGCACTGTAATGATTGGGTGTAGCTATTTCAGTGATCAATGCTATGTCTTATATTCATGGACTACTATATCTGTTTTTCTCAAATCTATTTTTTTGAACTGTTGGTAATGGGTGATCCCATGTGATATAAACTTCTTCATTCTCTATAATGTATTGTGCTTCATGTTTCCAATGATTCTCAGCTACTTGTATATCATACAGTTTGCACAATACCCAATGCAATAATCTTGCCACATTATTGTCTCCTCTACCGTGATTGTATCACACCCAGCAACAAGATGTGTGATTTTCAGTTCTGTTTTACAGAACCTGCATTTGTCTGTTTCTCCTACCTTTTTAATGGACTTTGTAAACCAGTGTGTACATAGTCCACTATCTTGGGCTGCTGTAATTAGTCTTCTATCTTTTAGTTTCAGTTCACCTCTTTTTAGCTATTCTTGCATCAAATCTTTCAACATGAAGTTTTACCTAAAGACTTCGGCACCTACCACTATATATATGAATTTGTCCAAAGTTGTTTCCTTCTCATTTTAGGTTCATAGTTGATTACTAGGCTCATGATCCTAGGGGACATTTCATAGGATCATAAAATTATAGGAGATTACTAGGCTATTGACTCAGAGGTCATTTCAAGCCTAGCCATTTCATCCCACTTTAATACCATAGAAATGTTAGTTAATGCCCAAGATTGCATTTAGTAATGACTGCCCATATCTAGAAGGGTTGTGGGTGCTATTCCTAAACCTAGACATGCTTTCCAAAGGTGAGAATCAAACCCTGCACATTCTGTCTGTAAGGTAAACAATCTTATCATTATGCCAACCCACACACACACACACACATGCATACTTTTTTCTTATATTCTTTTTTTTTTTTTATTTTGCACATTCAGTTGGTGTATTGCTGTATCTACTTCTGTTTTGATTACCATTCCTGATTGATACTGAAATGCCTGTGCTAAATTAAGCAAAGATGTAATCTTAGACTTCTCATATTTTAAAACGTTCACTATGCTAGATCTGATGAGGCCAGCAAAAACATATGCATTCTCATGATTGTAGATCTATGCATGCAACCAATTTTGAGGAGGCCCATACCTCCTTCACAGCAAGGAATATATAACCTTGGTATACACTGATTTTTATATAAATTTGATAAGCATAAATCCTTTTTGTTGGTTTCTTGTTCAGTTGACCCAGTACTTTTCAGGGGCCAGTCAATCACCCAAAACTGTAAGTTAGAACAGGAAAAGCAAATTGATTTATAGCTTTGACTTTATTCGTGGACATCAAGGCAGTTTTCAATATTAGTTTATGTCTTCTGAATGAGTCCTTAATGCACTTTATTCTCATTTGTTCATGTTTTATTGCCAAACCTTCATCTATTCACAAATATTTATACATTCTGTCCTGTTCAAGTTCCTTTATATCACATTCATGTCCCATGTTGATGTTTTCTTGGTGCTGTGACTTTCCTGATTTAAATGTCGCTTTTGCAAACTTATCAAGACCAAATATTATTATATCATCTGGGAAAATTTTAACAACTTGTAGTTGTGCTGTCAACTCCTCATCTGATGAACTAAACAGTTTAAGTCATCCACAAAAAGTAGATGAGGAGTTTTTAAACAAGGTTGATTTCTAAGAGCCAAATTGTAACCACATCATAATCTGTGAATTAAATAGCTTAATGGGTTAAAGGCAAGACAAAACAGCAGCAGTGACAAATAATCATGAAATACCCCCCCAACCTGACTGAATTTTTATCCCTGGGATAATACTTTGCCCTTTGTCATGACTTAGCTGCCAACTCATTCTCTACTGCTTCATTGTCAATATAATGTAATTTATCAACATAGGGTATTTCCATGAATGTGGGATGCTGTCAAATGCTTTTTTGTAATCTAGCAATTGTTTGTTTGTGTCTTTCGGCTTTTCCCGGTTAGGGGTCGCCACAGCAGAACTCCGGTCCGCTAATGATTGGCAGTAGAGTTTTACGTGCTGGCTTGCAGCAATGCCATACTGAAATTCTTCCCTTTTTTGTTTAGTAACAAATGATCCCTTGTCCCATGTTAGGTTAGGTGTCATTTAAAATACAGTATTCTCTTTGCATAAGTCTAGAAATGTAGCGATATTATAGCAGGCTTCACAGTTTACATAAAGTTTCAATAAATCAGTGAAAACAACCTTCACTCAAGAATACTGATAAGAGCAGAATCTGCTGTACATTTGAGTACAAACACATCTTGTTTGTATGCTACAAGGCTTGGAAACCAAGGCTAAGGAGGCATGTAGAACAGGGTTTTAGTATTATTAAGAAACACTTCAGACATAGTCAGTGAAGTCAGTAAGTTAGTTCATACAGGAAAGATTAAATATTCATAATTTCAGAATGTAAGTTAGCTTTCGGACTGATATGAAAAAGGGTCTTTTGCAGAACAGAAACTTGAGCCTGAGTACAGTAATCAGGTCAAATATTCATACTATTCAGGAGGGAAATACTTCAGTTGATATTATTCAGTAGAATCAGAATATACCTGCAGAAACTTTGGATATATTTATTAATACTGTTATTGTTAACCAGCACTCCAGAATTTCTACAGACTATAAATGAAGACAATATTTGGATATTGTTAACATCTAATAAAGCCTTATTAACCAAATTACAATGTTTGCAGAATTCATTCTGAAAAGTGCAAAAGAGTTGGTCCATAAAGGAGAGACTGGCACCTGTTCATCTCAAGTTTGCATAATTAACAGATAAAGACTTTCATTCCAATCTCATTCCTGCTGTTTTCAGTTAATACTACAGTCTTATCAATTCTTTCATTCCATATGACTTTCTTTTGTTACCCTTTTGTTTTATTGCTATGATGAAACTTTTTCTAAACGACGATAAACTCTGCATCAATTCCAGTATATAGTTTGTATATTGTAGGAACGCAGTTTACTGGTCTATAGTTCTTAGCATGGATTGCAGGTCCACTCTTAAAGAGGAGTATAATTTTTCCTGTTGTTAACCAGGATGATGTCTTTTTGGGATGCACATACAAGTAATTTTCACTCCGGGGTAATTTTTTGTGTAAAGATGTTAATACTTTTAACCAGAAATAAGGTACTGCATCTGGACCTTGAGTTTTCCATCAAAGAACTTTTCTTACTTTTGTCTCAATTTCTCTGACCATCCCTTCATACTGTTTCATATCCTCTAGATTATAGATCCTTACTGTTTCTTTTAATTTTTCTGACTGTTCAGCATCTTTCTTATGTTCAACAGGGTCTTTATAAATACTTCTCCAAAGTCTGTCGATTTCTTCTCTTCTTTTTTGGTGGTGTTTCTATTCCTTTTATTTTGTCTCTCAGTTCTCTATAAAACCTTTTGGGGTCATCAATCACTTATTTTGCACTTTTCCTTTACATTCAGCTGCACATCTTCTACGTTTTTCTAACTTTGCTGATATTTTTAGTTTATTATTGGCAATAGTGTGTGGTACATCTTGATTTGTTTTGATATTGTGTGTTGCTTTTGCATCTATCTTTATAAGTATTTTTGATGATCTGTTCCCTTTCCTATATTCAGCTAACAGTGATACTTCTTGTCTTAATTGCTTTACATTTACCTCTCTTCAGTACTTCCATAGTGGCATTTTACATGTTCCCTTCCTTTTCTTTGTTAGCCTACATTTTGTGATAACGTTGTATCCATTATTAGTTTAGCTGCACAGTGATTTATTTTATTTATTTCTGCTATAGCACATGAATTTCTTTTAATACTTCTGATTACTACATTTGCCTGTTTTTAACAATCTTTTAAAATGTTGGGTCTTATTTATTTACTGTAATCTATTCCTTTCATCTGTCTAAATATGTCTCTCCATCTCTATTAAGTCAAGTATTACTTCACTTAAATCATTTTGTTCTGGACTAAGAGCACCTACTTTGCTCTCTGTGCATTGACAGTATTCTATAGAAAGTTTCAGAACATGCTCCTGTGACATACTCTAGTCAGATGTACCCTGCTTCTTCTGCAGTTCCTTCATATGGGAACACATTGGTCTATGACTTTGCAACATTACCTGCATCAGAATTACCACGTTCTCCTGCTCCTTCCTGTGCTGTTTAACTTCAATTAAACTTTTGTACTGGTCTTCTGCAGAGGGCTCCAGAACATCACCATGCAGTAAATCTTCTTCAGATGCCTCCTGTTCCACCTACTACACCTTAATCTGTGAGCCCATTATTCTATCATGCTGTGACATCGCCTGTGTTGGATTCTCCAAACCCCTCACTTTGCAAATAATCCATGACTTCAGTATCTGTTTATCTTCTACCTTACTAATCCTCTTTTCTACATCCCCCTTTTTTCTTTCTTTTTTTTTTTTTGTACTGTGAAATTTTCTATATCTAGGTGCCAATAGTTCTCTTTAAATATCTTTGAAGCTGCTTTTTGATTGTTTAGTTTGGTTTTCTCCTTTGCATAGATAAGTACACCCCATCAGAGCTCTTTTTCTTTCTTATGTCCATGTATCCATTTTTTAACTTTTAAAAATCTCTTGGTTTTGTTCTTTATATTTTTGTACTTCCTCTGTCACTTCTTTTTCTGGGCAGCCCAATCTGTCATTTTAATGAATTCATGTCTTTATTTGTAGCGTCTGATAGTTTTTCATGTGCAAGTATTCTTCTTTCTCCTAATTTCTCTCTTAATCTTTCTGCATATTTTTTGTCTGACAATTCTTGTTTTTTTATTTTTATTTTTGGCATAATAACAACAATACATAATTTTTCCTTATCCTGAACAGCTGACTTTGTCATCTTTACACTTCTTTTTTGGCTTGTCATTTTTTTGTGTTTTTTGTGAACTACTACCTTCTGCTACAGGGGGCCGCTGTCCCCCTGAGCTTGACCTAACCCTGTGATAGGAATGTTTCCATATCCAGAAGATTCTACACTGCCTTTTTTTCCAGTCCTGACATCAGTGCATACTACAGGAGTGGACACTTTTTTTTATCCTGGGATCCATGTACCTTGTTTTTTTTTTTTAACTTTTTAGCCTACCTCTGTTCATGATATATAAAATGCAATCTATATATCAGTGTCATCTTGATGAGGTTTTGTAAAAACAGGGTCCACCATGTGAAGGTACTCACCAAGATAAGATGATGAATTCAGTTCCAGCAGTAAAGTGATAATACTCTGCTTTTCTTGCTAAATGTTTTGTGTCTTGTACATGTGATGTTCACAGGGCTTGTTGTACTATAATCTGAAAATGAGAATCACCTTAAACTAAGGACTGCCATATGACACTCTCCTTTTCAGAGAGTCCAACCAAGCTGACGCAAAGTTATATATTAAGAGTAGTATGGAAGAAATAGTATGGTTAAAATCTATCAGCATATGTGCTGATTTGTTGCAACGTAGGAGTATAATGTCACTTAAGACTTGTACTGTATCATAATTGACAGTGATGGTCTACAGGGGGATACATACACATGCAAATAATAGTTTGACTGCCAAATAATAATTTATGTTCACAACCAGTTGGCAGTGAGTTCACTAGACAAAGCAGATTTGATTGTAATACTAGACTGCTGTAGTGGTATTTAGCAATATAATATTCAAGCTTCCACTATTTTTTTAAGCCTGGCATTTCTGCAACTGCTGAAGCAACCACTTAGTACATTTGGGAAGACAAAGATTAGGCTTATCCACATTTCGGAAAGGTCCAGAATGTCTAGGTTGTTCAAATGTATGCAGAATTCCAAAATTAGTACATTCAATTGTTCAGGTTATCTAAATGAAGGAAGACCAGAGGAAGTCCATGCAAGAAAGCTTTGAAAAGTGAAGAGGGGGTATTAAGTAGAATGAAACAGAAGAGCTGTTATTTCATTGGAGTCTTGGACAAGAGGTAACATTGCTAAGAGGTGTAAATCTGGGGTTGGGCTATATATCTCTCTATATGGTATGAGTATAACTTTAACATCATAGAGTATGGTCTGAATGTGCAAGATGTGGGGAAAACTAGAGTTGCTAGTAGTTAACAGTAAACAGGGAGGTAAATATCATTGAGGATGTGGTCCCCACTCAGTAAAGCAGATTAGAAGCATAGGTTGCTTCCTCAAAGTAGAGAGAATATATTAAGAGTAGTATGGAAGAACTAATGTGAGCAAGTTGTTCTGTGACATTTATATGAGAAAAACAGGTAAGAATTCCAGTATTGAAGAGATAGATGAGAAGAAACAAGAGATGGGGACATGCATATTTTTTCCTTCAAAGGGGCTGTTCTAGTATGGGAGGTTTCTGGAAGTAAGGTTAGAAGGTAGATGAGTTGCAGATGCAAGATCAGTTCCTGAAAGTATACTGATGTAGAAAGACTAGGCGTAAGTGGACATGGGTAGAAAAGGGTAACCATATAAAATGTTGGGAATCAGTTTGGTAAATCCAAAGATATGAAGTCCAAATAGCTGAAAATCTGGAGTTGCATTTACTAAGTCCAAGGTTGCCAATTTTCAGAATATTCCCTTTTCTCATTGATATGGTGATCTCAGAGTTGGTATACATTATTTGGGGGTATGGGAGTCTTGTCCCCATCATTAGGGGGTGCAGTTAAAAAAAGAGCAATGTTTGAGATTCACTTTTCTACTGCTAAGTAAGCTTTCTAAGTGTGTCTCAAGATTTCTATAGGAAGCCATAGTAAAGGACAGATGTACCAAACTTTCATTCTGTAGAAGAGAAAATATCAATCAAATAAAATACTGAGATGGTGCAGGCAGGGAGGCAGGCAATTAGTAGCACCAATTGGATTGGGTCCAAATGAGAACACCAGCTGGAAGCAGAAGATAAAACTGGAGAAGGCAAATATGTGAAGATTACAGGGGATAGAGGAAAAGGGGGAGGAGAACAGAACTGGAGATGTAGGTTCGATAAAATGGTGGTGAGGGGACAATGAGAGGATCAAGGTAGAGGAACAGTGTAAGAAGGTCACTGAGAGAGTCATATGAGTATGAGTTCTTAAACTGAGAAGGACTCAGATTCAACTGAGAAAGGAACGATGTTAGCCAGGTTAAAATATTGGAAGGTAGTTAAGGCAACTGTATGCCAGTAAAGATGTAACTGACGGGTACAACAGTTACCCAGGAAGGGAATAGGCCTTTTTTTCTTTTTTTATTGTTACCACTTTTGTTCTGTCCAAAAAGCAATGGTCTGCATATAGAGGTTAAGCCTAAAATTCTTATATCAGCTAACATTGTTCCATTCCAAAATCAGCACCATTATGATGCTGTTTGCAGCTCTTGCTCCCTTTAGACTTAGAAGTGACCTTTTGGATTCACCTGTTGTCTCTAAGGTGTATGCAGATGAAGCTCTGACAACAATCCAGGTTTTGCTAGAGGCCTGGGCATTAGATAAGGTGATGAGGGGTTAGGAGGCTAGACATAGCTGGTATCATGTTGCAAAATGCAAATGATAGAAAATCCCAGGATGCAAAATACTCCCTTACCAGCCTCAGTAAGAAGCTGAAATCCCTCATAAAATCCTCCAAAGCTAGTTACAAAAATAAAATTGCCAACGATTTAAAAAACAACCACAAGGCATTCTATAGTTATGTCAAGAATCTAAATGGCAATGCTCAGATCTGTTCTGAGCTACAACAGAATGACATTAAATATACTGATCCCAAAGATATTGCCAATATCCTGGCAGATCGATTCAGTGCCAACTTCACCCCCCTCTCACCCTCTAAAGGGTCCAGCTCAATACCAAAAGATTGCCAAATTCCGGTAATCACGGCCACACAGGTAAAAAACACACTCTCCAAAGCTAAGAATACAGCATCCATGGGACCAGATGACATCCCGGGCTGTGTACTACATGAACTACAAATTGAACTGGCACCTCACCTACATGTCATGTTTAATCATAGCCTCACATCAGGCTTTGTGCCCAATGAATGGCACACAGCTACAGTTATCCCACTCCACAAGGGGGGAATCCACCTTGGATTTCGGGAACTATCGTCCCATTAGTCTGACAAGCCTGATCTGCAAAGCCATGGAACGCCTTATCATGGAACTCATAAACAAAGACATTGGCAACCTTCAAACACTGGACCCCACCCAGTTTGGTTTTGTAAAAGGCCGATCTTATTTCCTCAACCTGATTGACTTCTTTGAATCAGTATCCAGAGCAGTGGATGAGGGCAAGGTGGTCCACACAGCCTATCTGGACCTTGCCAAGGCCTTCAACACCATCCTCCACTCTGGAATAATAGATAAATTTACTAAGCTGGGCATTAACCCCTACGTCACTCGATGGGTTGCTAACTGGCTTACTGACAGAACCCACACTGTAAAAGTAGCCGACTCAAAATCCAGCTCCAGGCAAGTGACAAGCGGAGTACCTCAGGGTTCAGTCCTGGGACCGCTCTTGTTTGGCATCTACTTCTCTGAAGTACAGGCCAGCACTAAGGGACTCTGGCAAACAAAGTTCGCAGATGACTGCAAACTGGGAGCCATTATTGAATCCCCAAATGATGTGGATATTCTGCAAAAGAGCCTTACAGAAACAGATGCTTGGTGCCAGAGCCATGGGCTCAAGCTCAATGTCAAGAAATGTATAGTTATCCCCTTTGGGAAAAAACATGTACCCATGAATTACCACATAACTAGCAGTACACTAAACACCGAAAGTGTGATAAGGGACTTAGGGACACAAGTGGACAGTGGTCTCACCTTCAATAACCACATCACCACAACAGTCAGGAAATCCTTCTATGTGGCACACCTCATCATTAAGGGCTTTTCATCCAGAAAAAAGGAGGTCATTGTCCCACTGTACTCATCCCTCATTAGACCCATTATAGAGTACAACTCCCCGTTTGGTATGTACCTCACAAGACATCTGCAACAACTGAAAAGGCCACAGAAATACCTCACTAAAAGAATCATAAGCCTAAAGCAGATGCCCTATGCTGACCGTCTAAAAAAACTCCAGCTATACTCTGTCGCATATTGCCTGCTCAGAGGCGATCTCTGTTTAACATACAAGGCCATTTCAAACTCAGAGCTGTTGGACATGCTACACTTAAATAAATCCCAGTCCCTCAGAGCCATAGGCTCCAGGGATCTAAACCTGGTCATCACAATGAACAAAACATGCTGGAGGGATAGGTTCCTGACCCAGAGACTCCCCATACTCTGGAATAGACTGCCCATATATGTCAAGCTAAGCGCCTCTTTGGCTCTCTTCAAAATAAACCTTGATGATTGGATGGGAGACAGGAAATTCACCCCAGGGATCACATCAATCACCGTGTTAGACAGGGGACCAGGGAAGTAATAGCCAGGGAATTGTTATGGCTAGGCTTGTATAGGCCCTAGGGCCGATAGCCTAGTACCAACCTATGAACCTAAAAGATGTTGAGATCCCTTGATCAGGTGTTTATACTACTATTCTATTTGGAAATGTGAAACAGGTCTAACAGGATAGGGTCTGTTGAGCTTCTATACATGAGACAGTGGTCACCTCTTAACAGCTTGTATAATGCCGAGAGACAGGACAAAGCTTTGAGACAGTATGCATACTTTTTATGAATTAGGCCCTTGATTTTTTTTTTTTTTTTTTTTTGTGAAAAAGTGTTGTGGCCATTCCATTTGTGCCAAGGGTTTGCTTAGCTACATACCAGAAAGGGCATTATATTCAATGACCTGCCTGATGAGTGCCAAGTACAGTGGAATGATGACATACATAGATCTGGACAACATACCTTTAGATGTAATCTGTACAGTATAAAAGGGCTTCCTTAGAATTATGGATATGTGGTTATCAAAGGACAGCTTGTTATAGACATATGTTCTGACATTCCTGATTATGCGTTATCAGTGTGATAGTTACAATGGTGGTCATGCTTGCTGAAGGATATCATTAAACATTTCTTGGTGTTTAATTTTAGCCCGTGGTTTTGATATGAGCTCTTTGTTTGGGAAATGCCCTTTTGGAGGATCTTGGTGTCCCCTGAGGAGTTTATTGCAGCTCCAAGTTTACAGTCATCTGCAAACCTAGTCAGACATAAACCCTAAACAAATGTTTTGACCCTCAAGATGTAACTTCCAAAGAGGAGTGGCCCAAGGACTCTATCCTAGGGTACACTACTAGTGACGGGTGTTTTGGAGAAGGTAGAGTTGCCCACCCTAATTTTCTTGGTTCTTTTTATTAGTTATTTTCTATCAAAGAGATACATAAAGTTTTGAATTTAACTGGGTGATTTTTTTTTGTGATATCTGAAAGTGGGATTGTATTGAACACCTTTGAGAGGTCCAGACATGCAGTGTGCACTGAGATGCCCTCATTCATTGCTTCAGTAACTTTTTAAAATAAGTCAACCAGGTTAAGTAGGCAGGATCTCTCCTTAATGAATCTGAACTGGCTTGGGTCAAGGTTTTGTAGATCGGCTATCTTTTTTATTTATTAATTTCATAATCATTATTTCTGCAGCCTTAGAGATGAGGCTTGTCAGGCTTCTGGGTCTATAATTACCTGGCTCAGTTGACACTTTGCCTTTGTGCAAGGGAATGACTGTTGTTGCCCTCCATTCATCTAGCATGAAGCCTGCTAGGAGTCTGTATTGGGTCTGACAAGTCCTGTTTCAGAGTGACCAAAAGGCAGCCAGGTATGTTATCCAGCCCCAGTGCCTTGAGGACTTGCTTTCCTGAGATTTGAGGTAGGGGAGGTGTAGATGCAGGTATGTGATTTGGGAATATAGCAGGGGAGAAAGGAGTGAAATTTAAGCTACATTTGTTTCCTAATAAATTGGTTATGTCCTCTGGATTGCTGTATGTGATATTTATTATTAGCTCTATGCAGTGCTGTGCATTGTTTCTGAGTTTTTTATCATAGTTAAAAAAGAAAAAAAAAGTTGTGGTTATCCTCTGCGTGGGTAACTATTTTTCCTTCATATTTGGTTTTGGTTGATTTGATCAGGATCCAGAGTTCTTTGATAAATTTAGCTATAGTGTTTTAGCATCCTGTGAGTTACATTGATTTTTAAGTGCAAAGAAGGGTTAATGGTAACACATGTAGTGGGATGCTAAAAAAGTTACGTGGAACAAAATGTAACATCATCTTCAGGAAATAATTGGAAAATCAGAACTTGGTCAGAGAATAATTACTTGGTTATGACTCAGTTCTGGTCAAAAACTCTGAAAATATTTTTTAATTTTGCCTCCACAGCCATAAAATCATTGATATCATTACTGGAATCAAATTCTTCTCTGTGTATTTCCCTTGCATAAATGGTGGTATCATCTTATGATCCCATCCATTCTTAAAACAAAAATAGCATGAATTCTATTTTTACATGAATGGTGAAAGCTTTCATTTTGTTATTTATTTTTTGTAAAACATTCAGCACAGTTCAAGGAGCAAAGGTCCCCCTTATCACTACAGTCACATCATAAATATAAACCATCAAATGGCAAGAACACAATCACCCAAAGCAAGCACAAATGGAAATCAGTGACAGATAATCAATGAGCAGTCTATTATGCTTATCAATACCAAATGTAACACATTAACAGCACCTCAGTCCTTATAGTACATTTCTTTCCAACTACATCACCAGAAATGGTTAAATGAAGAGAGCCTTAAAAAAGGCTAAACTACACTGAAACATGTGCCATCGCATGGCACAAAGAAGCATAATAAAAGCTGTACTCACGAACATGAGGAATAGCAACATACAGTAAAAATACACAGAAGCAGTATTTATAGTATGAAGCCCTGCAACATGCAACTAGGAAAGACACACAGCAGGAACCTTACTTACAGGAATGCAGGCACCTTCCCACAAAAGCAGGACCAGAGCAGGAAGACAAGTACACACCTGAGCAGTTGGAACATGTGTACTCCACAGTACAGTCACAGACAATTGGTCCTAAACTTATATTCTTGTACCATGTAAAGGAGTCCAGCAGGGAACACGAGTACAGGGCATGTGTCCTAAAACAGTACAAACTCTGTACTTAAGATGCAATGAGAGTAAGTTGGGACTCAGGTGAGGAACTGTTCAAGTCACTGGCACACCAGCATGTTACAGATCCCACTGGACCATCTGCGACTAGAACTACTATGGCTAGCTATAAATTAATGCACCAAAGTAATCAGGGATACTCCCAGCCAAGTCCTATAGAATATACTATATAACACAAAAACAGATGTGCTAACTATGCCATTTACCCAGAGACTCACAAGCATGGTAGGGAGGAGCAAGCAATCAGCAAGATTTACCCCTAAAGGCATACCTACAGCATGCATGGACATCACTCCAGAAGTATATCACATTATATGTGGCTAATGTATTCAAAGGGTACATCATGTACAGGATGCAGAGATTACAGTTGTTCTATGCACTACGCTGGTAAATTGAAGGAATTAGTGGTGTCTACAGTTATTTTGACTGATGGAATGTTTGCTATGTTGCAAAAGTATGTAGACAACTGTATACTATACATGAAAACACTTGGCATCTGGCACCCATTATCTCTGCTATGATGAGCCACAAGTCCTTAACAGCATATTGAGCCCTATCGGGACTTATATTAGACCTCTGTAAAGAGTATGAGGTGGATATCACTGCACAGTATGTGCTCACTGACTTTGTGAGATTGGCAATCAATGCTGTTAAATGGCACCTACCCAACACTAGACTAAAAGGATAACTATTTTATTTTGGGCAAATTCTGTGGCAGCAGTTACAGTGCTATCATGTGGTCACCTTGTATGGAAGTGACTCATAGTTTGCAACACAGGTACATATGTTAATCACCAAACCTTCTCACCTAAAGATGACAATGTGCCAGCATTCACTAAACTGAAGAAGGCAATGCCAACTGTGTGCAAAGATGCAATGCAGTACCTTGACAACAGCTATGTGAAAGGACTCCTGAGGAAGTACAGAAAATGCTACTGTGGCATTAGGAAACTGCCTCATATGTTTCCTGCTCATTTCTGGAACATGCACAGACTACTACAGCTAGGTATTCCACACACTCAGAACATAGCTGAGACTTGGCATTGGCAATTCAGAGTCTTGCTTGGGTTACTGAATGTCACACTGCATGAACTCCTTTGTGTGATGGAATATGAACAAAACACTATGGTTGATTGCCTAGAGTCTACATAACATGGGAGACCCCAACCCCTATACAATGGCAGAGTTTTTAAGAAACTTTTAGTGCAGTTCTTAATTCAAGGCTGATTTTACAATTACCATAGACTTTCTTTGTGCCACTGCCTACCATTTTTACATCTAACATAAGACTGTGCTGTTCTGAGCACTAGACACAGTGCCTTGCCTTCCACTGAAGTGTTAATAAAGTATACACATACCCCCATCCCAGTTCCCTTTCCTCCCTTCCTTTTTTAAATCACCAACCCTAGACTGGAAGTTTGCCCTCACATGTGGTACACCTATATTAAGAAGATGATGTCTCAGTTTCAGGGTATTCAATTGATATGTTTATTCAGGAACTGTACGGTCAATTTCATCAGAAATGTGTATGTTAGGTGTGCTGTACTTGCAGTCCTTTGACAGTTCCATATGCAATTATATGCTGGTTGGCAAATCACAGGAATTCCACCACAACCTTATTGCACTATCCCAGTCTGCCTTCATAAACAATGTATAACTGATGCAAGAGAAGAATGTGAGGCCGTCAGATGTGTATGGTGATATCAGGTAACTAACCTTGTCAGGATGACTGTTTTGTGGACACTTACAAAATCAGAGTGTAGAACCAGGTGGCTGTGAATGTTACCTGAGGTAGAGACAGTAATATGCAGGTACATGTACCTTACTTTATTGAGCTGCAGAGTCTAATACTTTATAGATATAATGTCCTAGTATAGCAAATCAGTTAAACAACAAAGATAGGGTATGAAGTACAGCTTGAGATGAAGTGAAGATACAGTTTTGTGATAGATGATTTGTGAAATACTTTTCAGTGAAGAACACAGCTGTAGGGGGACCAGTATAGGAGTCCTTAGTAGCAGAGCTGGATCTAGCACAAGGCGAACTAGGCAGCTGCCTAGGACTTGATGCTTCCTGGAAAGGGGGGGGGGGGGGTACTTCACTTTACAAACATAAAAAAATCTGGTTTCCATTGTTTGTCAGGAAAAACACAACACTTTTTAAATATCTGCTTGGGAAGCAGGCTTCACTTTACAAACATAAAAAAATGGCTTTCCATATCCTCCTGCCTCTTAAAACAGAAACCTCAACATTAATGCAAAACCTTGCAAAATCATGTAACATCCAGAGCTTGCACGATAAATGACATCCAGATGCTGGAGATTTGAGCAATATGCATGCAGATGTGTCCGCACTGCAATAGAGATTGGCAGTAGTATTTAAAGGATGCAATAGCACCTCTTGGCAGATTAATTTGCAGTATATATCCCATTAGTTCACAGCAGCCAGTTTAATTATTGTTCCATCAGTTAGTGGATAGCATGTAGAGACGCTTGCCAGCAGCTGAGGAGAATCGGAACACAGTGAGTGCACAGGTTTTTGGGGGAGTTATACAGAGGAGGGGCATCGCCTAGTTGTGTGTGTGTGTGTGTGTGTGTGTGTGTGTGTGTGTGTGTGTGTGTGTGTGTGTGTGTGTGTGTGTGTGTGTGTGTGTGTGTGTGTGTCTCAAATGCCCCAATTTGGGGCACTGTATAGTTAAGTGACTTTGCTCAGAGTCAAAACCTGAATCTTAATTAGTGACAGGCAAGAGAGCTAAACTTCCACACCAAGTACCAGAACTCTCTCTCTCACTGCAGTGCAATATAAGGGGGGGGGGATGCTACACTCCTGAGTGTGTCATCCTTTGGATGAGATTCCTAGTACCTATGAATCTGTTATTGTTATCTGCCAGCCATTCCCTATTACAAAGCTGATCTAGATCAGGAAATGTTATGGTGATATCACTAGCAGACCAAATTTTTTGTTTAATGTAACATAGCAATTTATTCTTCAAGGGCAGCAGGCACCGCAGTTGCAGATGAAGCAGTCAAATACAAAGCTGTTCGCCAGCAGCAAACTCTGCATTAGTAAAAGTTGTCTTTTTTTATTTATTTATTTACGTTTGTTTAACGGGTAGTGTCCAACTGGGCTGGTGGCCCGTTTCCAGTGGAGACCCGGGGAGAAAAGCTCCACAGATAAACAATACAGAACAGAGTACAATCAAAGAAAAATCAACATTGCTACATTAACAGACATCTGGATTACTAGATTAACTAAAAACATAAGAACATTTTTACAATGAGTATTGAATTTTTTTTTACAAACAAAAATGATTCATTAGTAATTTTCTTTGTAGAAAACAGCTTTAAACAGAGTATTCCTTTGAACAGGAAGATGATTTTTTAGCTAATAACAAGCAGTGATCAGGCCTAGACTGTGAGGTATGAAACTTTGTTAAGCAAGAAAAAATGTTGCTTATGAAAAAAATTTTAGAAGAAAACAAATGGGGAGAAAAGCAGACACTAGGAGCTGTATTAGAGGAAAACAATATAGTAGGGGTATAAACGTGCATAAGGTAAAGTGGTTATCCTGGCAGAGGACAAGGGCAGAGCTGCTTGCTTTTTAGATGTTCCTTTAAGCTATTTTTAAATGATGAGAAGCAAGGAATGCACTGTAAGCTTTGGGGAAGAGCATTCCAGGATTTAGCTACTTTGTTTGAGCAGAGGGAGTCGCCATGGTAGTTATGTGGCTGTGTTATTCTGAGTAATGGCCTACTGGTAGATCTAAGAGGCCTATTGTTCACTTGCAGTTAGAGTAAGGTTGAAATTGCTGGGCAGCTCTGAGGATTATGTGTGATTTTGTGTGCTAGGGTTAGTTGGTTTAAGGTTAATAGGTTAGGGAGTTCTAGCTAGTTGACTTGAAGAAGAGCAGAGCAATGGTGGGTTTTATGAGGGTGGTCAGTGACAAACTTTGCAATTTTATTATGACAGGATCCAAGGCTGTGCAGGTCTGTCTTATGTAGGTTAGTAAAGATATATGAGCAGTAGAGAAGCATAGATAGAAATTGTGACCTAGCAGTGGCAAGCCTGGCTTGGGGGTTAGGTTTGGTTTGGCCCTGTAGAGGGCACCTAGTTTTGGAGTTGACTTTTTTGATGGTTTGAGAGATGTGGATATCACATTTTAGATGGTCGTCTATTGTGATACCTAGGAGTTTGGCCTGGTTTGAAGCCAGTATTTTGGACCAATTTGATGAGTGAATATATTTGGATTTGGTAGTTTTGTTAGAGAAGATTATTAATTTTGTCTTATTTGGATTTAGAATGAGTTGATGGTTTGTTAAAAAAAGATTCTACTTCTAGAAAAGCTTTTTGCATTTTTTTTGTTTTAGTTCTTGTGGGGAATGTGCTGAGCAGATACGGGAAGTATCATCACTGTATTGTATTGTAGTTGCCAGTTGGATAGTTATGTTAAGTTTATTAGTAAATATAAATAGAAATAGATAAATAGATATAAATATAAATATAAATATTATCTAAATATAGATAAATAGTAGGGGCCAAGTATAGATCCTTGGGGTACCCCAGTGGTCACTGTTAGTAGAGGGGAGAGTTTGTTTTCCCAGTTGGTAGCCTGCTGATGGTTAGAGAGATAACTGAGAAACCAAGACAGGGCAGATGGACTGAAGTTGTATGTAGCAAGTATTCTTAGAAGCAGTTGGTGGGAGATGATGTGAAAGGCTTTTGACATGTCTAGGAATATTGCGGATACTAGTTGTCCATTGTTCATTAGGTAGTGAATGGTATTGGTGAAGGATAATAAGGCTGTGCTAGTACTATACTTGGGTCTAAAGCCATGCTGGGAATCTGATAGAAGGTTGTTGGTGGTCAAGTGGTTTAGTAGTTGAAGCTGATTGCATTTCTCAAGGATTTTTTGCTAAAGGTGGGAGGATGGCTATCGGGTGGTAGTTTGTGATTTCTATGGAGAGGCCACCCTTGTGGAGGGGAATGATGTGAACAATTTTCCATAGAAGGGGCACATATTGTTCAGAGATAGAATGACTGATTAATGTTGAGACAGGATATGCAATGGATGGGGCTGCAATTTTTAAGAATTCATTTGGAAGTTGGTCAGCTACTGGGCAGCAGGGCTTTAGCTTGTTTAGTAGCTTTTTAATGTAGGAAGTTTGAATTGGTTTATATGATAGGGAGTTGGTGGTACTGGGGCCTAGTGAGGAGAGTGAAAGGGGCAGGTGTTTTTTGGTATCAAGCAGGAAAGAGATAAAGCTAATGAAATGTGAGTTGAATTGCGTGGCTAAGGGTGTGGTGGTATTGGCTGTGGAAGGAGGGGGGGTGGGTTTACCAAGGTTGAGAAGAAGGTTTACTGTTTGCCAGAATTTTTGCAGGTTATGAAGGAACTTTTGTTGAGCTGTTTGGAAATAGTGCTTTTTATCACTGTGAGTTTTTTTCTTAGTCTGGCTTTTTAATTGCTGATAAGTGGTAAGGTTGAATTTGTCTTTAGTGGACAAATATAGTGATTTGGCTCTATCTCTTTGTTTATGAAGGTTGTTTTGCCTCATGGGAAAGCCATGGTAGTTGCTTGGCTTTGGAGCATATTTTTCTGGTTGGGGCTAGGCTATTTAGAATTTCAAGGAATTTTGAGATAAAGAATTCGACTGCAAGGTCTAGGTTTAAGTTTTTAATGGGGACCAATCACAGTGTTGAAGTAATAGGTTTAATAACTCTGGTGAGAAATGTTTTTTTACTGTGGATGATTCTGAAAGGATTGTAAGTTTGTGTGCGGATTCTTTTTCTGAGTAGAAATGCAGGGGCATGGTGACTAATACTGATCGAAAGACAGCCAGCTAGGTCATTTAGTTTTGGTTTGATAGTTAATATCCAGTCAGTAGTGGCTCCTTTTTGGAGTACTTATCATAGCGAGTGGGATGGTGTATAAGTTGGGAAAAATTGTATAGATTAATGATGTTTGTAGGGCAGTCTGAGGAGCAGGTGAGCCAGTTGAGATTAAAGTCACCTAGGATGATGGTTTCTTGGTTGGAAGAGAAGGCAGACCATGACAGGAGAAGTTCTATGTGGGGAGCTTGTTTCCAGGGGTAGATATATGGCAATGATAATTATGGTTTTATGAGGATTTATTAGAAGGCGGATGATTAGAATTTCAGACTTGGGGATGTCAGGGGGAGTGCAGTTTTGTTTTTCTAGTTTTAGTGGGTCTTTGAACATGATAGTAACTCCACCACCTCTTTTGTTTGGTCTATCCTGTCTTATAATGTTATAGCTGCCGAAAGTAATTTCAGAGTTCTTGATGTGGGGTTTTAACCAGGTCTCTGTCATGACTATGCCAGTAGAATAGGTATCAAGGATAGCTTGAAATTCACTGATTTTATTTACAAGGCTTCTGAGGTTGAAATTGGTTATTAATAGGTCAGCTTTAGAGGGGGTTGGAATATGGGTATGAACAGAAGAGTTTTGGGTGGAAAGTGTAGTTGGTGGGTAATTGTTGATGGGCCCTGGGTTAGGATGGATGTCAGCTAGTAGTTTGATATGCTTAAGGGAGTGCAGTAGTAGGTGTTTAGTTTGGTGATTGCTTGATGGTATCTAAGTCTGAGCAGTATGGGGTATGAGGTTTTTATCTGTCTGAAAGAATAAAGGAGAGAGGTGAAGGTATTGTACAGTTGAGTGAAGATGTAGGAATAAGGCTTGGGAGGACGTTGTAGGTTATTAAGTGTTTATGCTTGAGGTTATTTGTAATTTATGTTGACATATTGGAGGTCAGAGGCTTTGTAGGCTAGACACAGAAGGCCTATTAGTGTAGTGTAGAAGAGGATGGAGAAGTGGGAATGTATATTTGAATGGAGTAGTCTTATAGGGTGGAGTCTGAGTATTGGTGGGTCAAGTAGTTTGAGATGAGTGGGAGTTTGTAGCTTATGAGGGGTGGGACTGTGGAGTTAGAGGGAGGACTTGTGGGTGTGTTTGAAGGGTGGGGTTGGGGTGGGATTTAGCAGTTGATGGGTAGGAGGAGAATGTGGGTGTGGTGAGAGTAGGTATAAATCTAATGAAAGTGGGGGTGGGTGGAAATGGGAGTAGGGTATGGGGAGTGGAGTGAGCCCGAGTGAAGCGAGGATGAATGGAGCAGGTTTGCGTGACTAACAGAAATGCTGGGAAAAAGCCAAAAAAATCTCCAGGAAGAGAAAAAGCACTACGTGTAGAGAAGCCTGTGGGCAGGTACAGTGGAGATAGGTCAGAGCAGACAGAAAGAGTGATACTGCATATGGAAATTATCAATGATAGCAATTGCGAAGCTAGCAGGAAAGCAGAGAGAAGGATCTATTTGAACTATGCTTATGTGGGTGTATAAGGTCAGAGAACATTAACTGGCAGGGTAAAACACCAGGGAGAATGAGATACAATGGAAGGAACCCAGATGGGGTTATGTTAGAAAGTAGGGATTTCACAGATAACAGCAGGTAGCTTTTCCCATTTGGGTGGGACGGAGCAGCTGCCAACCTTGGCAGCATGCTCTCTTACAACTGCAAATTAAGCAACTAGCATTGTTTTATTAAACAAATTGGGAAAAGAAATGCCAAGTAAAACATACTTTGTTGCAAACTAGTTGAAGTGGGACAATAATGTAGAATTATATTCAGGTAGCCACACTATGCAGTGGCCTTGGACTTCAGAGAATGGTGAAAAGCAGGGTTTCCATTTAGGAACTGAATGTGGTTGAGTTAGGGAAAAATGGAGGGATGTTAGGAGTGTAGTAGGATAAAAACACACTAATAAAGGGTCAGTTTAGTTGATTATAACAAAAACAGCAAGTTACCAATTCTACATGTGAGAAACAGTGAGATAAAAACCAACTGTTTGTTGTAGAACCAAAAGATGAGTACAGTCTTTAATGTGGAATTACTCAGATGACTTTTATTTCTGTAGAGATTGTGCAAATTAACTGATATTGGTGGATTGTAGTGACAGTAGTTTGAATTGCCTTTTATGGTTGGAATATTCTGAAATGGGTAGTTTTGTCATTACTGATTCATGCATTTTGTTTTCCTCTTACTGGAAAATGTTAAAAACTACATATTTAAAACACACTCTAACAAACATTGCTGTATTAATCAAGGAATATATAGTTTAATACAATCAGGAAGGTGAATTAAAGAACTCATGCATTTATGCATGGCCTTAAAAAATTTGTTGAGGGTAATGGCTTGCAAACAGCCTTGGGCCAAGAAACAATCTGCCAATGGCCAGATGCATTTTGAATGAATGTGGGATTCAATGCAGTTTCATTGTATGTGAGTCCCAAGGACAGCAAAATGTACTGTTGATCACGCCGTCTGGTCCCAATGAGAGATTATTTTGTTTTGTTTAGCAAATGACCTTCAGTATTTGTGTTATGAAATTTGAAATAAAAGTTTAAAATTAAATCCAAATATCTGTAATCATTGTAGAAGTAAAGAAGAAAATAGCATGCACAAGCCATGTTTGAATAATGTTTATGGTAACTGGGGAGAAACAGCCAAGTAATGGGACACTGGAATGGCTACGGGGGGGGGGGGGGCTCTGATTCATTAACCTGTCTAGAACCCCATTTGACCATGATTTAGATCTGTTTAGTAGTTATACTGTTTAAAGATCTGCATGTATTATTTGCACATATATAATAATTCAAAAGAAATTATTACAAATGACATAGCTAAGCAGGTAAAGTAAGGAGGGAGGCTAAGTAAAACTAGCATCTGTATCATATGCAATATGTAACATTCTCCAGAGGAACAGAGTGTGTCATAAAATCAAGACTGGAATATTAAAGTATAAATAATAATGGTAGCTTTCACCATATCTTCATTTTAGTCTTGAGCACATCTCGTGTGGTGTGTTTATTCTCTCATTTTATTAAATTGACTATAAGGGTTGATATCACATGACACAGACAAATAATTGCTTATTGAAAGTGAACAAGAATATCTGACAATAGCAACTTCAAGTTTATTGGATGGCTAGATGAAGTGGTATACGGGGATATAATCAATTATAGTTAGAGTGCAATCATTCAGTTCTTATACATGACATCAATTAAAATGAGATGATGGCATTGTCTCTTCTCTGAAATGGGTAAACAGAAAAGTATAACAGTACATAGGAAAGAGCAAAAATACATTAAAAATATATAATGGCAAACATTTGGGTTTTGCTGTATAATCTCAGGTAGGAAAAAGTAATTCAAGGTACACAACAAATAATATGTTTCCTAATCATTAAAATACTATCATATTACAAGCTACATGTTCTTCTTTTGGAGCAAAGTCCACCCTTGCAGCAAACAGGACAGATACTGCATTCTGGTAGTTAATCATATAAATACCTTGTAGCCCTAAAATATATACTGTGGTCAATATGCAAACAGTTAACTCACCAGTATGGAATCAATGTTCAATAACCCCAGCACAACCACCACTACTATTGTTCTGTATGACACATAAATAAAACTGTTGTTTGTCCTGTCTTCATTCTAAAGAAATAAAAGTTTTTATTCCTATAATTATCATTTTGGCAACAACAATTATAACTGCAGAAGGTAAACTTTTTATGAGCTACACCAGCTGTATCTGCCTGCTGACCGTTATATGAATCCAGTCTCCAAAACAATCTGGCCTGGATTGCTGTCTCAGCCACACCTCTGCTGGATCGATATCAGGCTACAATTGTTTCACAATATTCCACACCACAAAAATAATGCAGTTAAAAAAAATCCATGTAAATGAACCACCTTATGCATTCATGGAGGTGTGATAACATTACCAAGGGCCAACAAAGTGTAGAAGAGGAGGGGAAAGGAATGGTGCAAAATACCATGCACGATCCACAGGATTGACAGTGAGTATAAATAAATTGTGTCCTCTGTATTTATACTGGGAATAGGCCTTTACTGTGCACTTTTCCATTTACAAATAGTCCTTTTCATAAAATGAATTTGCATATTTCTAATTCCAACAGCGAAATGAATGGTATAACATACAAATAACACAGTCCGTCTCTCCTTGTGCAGTGGAATAAAGCCCTTACAAGTGCCCAGATAATCCAAGTTATTATTTATTTATTTATTTATTGTATTTGTTGACCAGGAAAGTTCACTGGGCCTAGGTGAGCCCATTTTCAGTGCAGGCCCGGAGAGAAAAGCTCCACAAAGATTTCCCAGCATTTACAAGAAATAAACAGAAGAGTGCATACTGTCACAAAGCTTGGGACAATGGGCAGTATATATACAATCACAATGCACTACGTGCAGTTCTACAAGGCATATTACATCATGAATTAGGTTACATGAACTAGCATTATGTACTTGAGCAACATACAGCATAGAGTGTATTCAATCATAATGCTAGGAGTAGTATAAGTACCATGCCCAGATATTTTCATACATAATACATATTTGCATAGGACTATTCAGCAATACATATAATAAGAGTGTACTAATAGAGTGTCAATGTGTAATTCTGAATAATGGGGTCTGTAGACATGAACAGTGAATTTTATGAAGACAGAGAGGGTATAAGAAGTCAGTTATGGTAAGTGAGAGATGGAAGAGAGTACAGGTATAAGATGGAATAAGGTGGGTTTGATAGTGAAAGGAGTCATATTTTAGAGAGTGTTGCAGTGACACAGGTACAATGCCAGACAGAGGAGAGGTGTTGCCTGAGGGAAATCTTAAAGAAAGCAGGACTACTGTTGGTTCTGATAGGTGGGAGGGAGTCCCATAGTTTTGCGACAGTGAAAGAGTAGAGCATCTGACCACGAGTGATTTGGCTTATCTACTTTCAGCAACATTTTGTTTTCAGATCTAAGAGGTCTGTTTGGGTGATACATGGTCAGCAGGGAAGAAAGAAAAGGGCAAGCTGAAGGATTATATATGAGTTTATGTGCGGTAGTTAATTGTAGATAAGTGAAATGGTGTGGAAGTTCAAGCCAGTTTAATTGATGTAGGGATGAGCAGTGATGGGATGAGAATTTAGCATTTCTTACAAATTTAGCAACCTTATTGTAGCATGAATCTAGTTTGTTTTTCAGGGAGAACTGGATGTTGGTAAGGTTAGGGCCACCATATAAGAGGGAAGGTAGCAGGAAGGATGAGGCTATGGCCTTTTTTGAAGTGAAATTAAGGAACATGTTGTGTCTATAGAGAATACCTAGCTTTTGGTGGGTTTTCCTGATGTTGCTGTGGATATGTAGGTCAAATGTCAGGTTGTCATCTATGATGACACCTAGCAGTTTGGTACTTTGAGCCACTTCAATGATAGTGTTGTTTTGGGAATGGACAGAGAGTTCATTCTTATGGATATGGGTGGTTTTTGGGGGGTGAATATAAGAAGTTTAGTTTTATTGGGGTTTAGAGCAAGGTGGTTATTGCACATCCAGGTTTCAGTTGATATAAAGGCATTTTGAGTTAGAAGTTTTAGATCAGATGTAGATTTGGCAGTACAGATGATTGTGGAATCGTCTGCATATTAGATGACAGTGTAAGGGTGATATGTAAGTTGTTTATGAATATGCTGAATAGAAGAGGGCCTAATATGGATCCTTGTGGTACACCTGTAGTAGTGTTTAGGAATGGTGAAAAGGAATGCTGCCATTTGATAGATTGTTGCCTATTGGAGAGAGAGTTGGAGAACCAATTTAAGGTTGGAGTTGAGATACCCCAGTTGGAGAGTTTGGTTAAAAGAAGGGGATGGGAAACAGTGTCAAAGGCCTTTGAGAAGTCAAGGAAGAGTGAGGAGACAAAGTAACCAGCATCACAAGCCCTATTTACTGTATCCATGAAGGAAATGAGAGCTGTGCTAGTACTGTGACCTGGCCTGAAGCAGTGCTGTGTGGGAGAAAGGAGTTGGTTAGCAACCAGATGATTGAGAAGCTGGTAGTGAACACATTTTTCTAAAATTTTGGAAATGGGAGAGATAATTGTGATTGGTTCAAAATTAGACCTTTATGAAGTGGAAGTACATAAGCTTTTTTCCAGATATGTGGTACAAGGGACTCATGAATTGATCTATTAAGGAGTATGCTGACTGGGAAGGCAATGGAGTTTGTGGAAAGTCATAGGAATTCTTCTAGTAGGTTGTCTGGGGCATTAATACATGGTTTGAGTTTAAGGAGTAGCTTTTTTATAATGGAGGTAGGTATAAGGAGAGAGGGAGACAATAGGTGGGGAAGAGGTTGGGGAGTGGGATAGAGGGGGTTCAACTAGACTGGATTTTATTTGTGGGAAGGTGGTTGTGAGTTTGACTATGGTGTCAATAAAATATGAGTCGAAGAGTGAAGCTATTTCTGTGGGAGTTTTGTCTGGATTGGGGCAGGGGTTGTTGTTAGAGCCAGGATGAAGGAGAAAATTTATAGCACCCCAGAATTTCTTAGGGTTTAATTTATGCTGATTTTGTATAGTTTGGAAGTGTTCTTTTTTTGTTTTTAATGATTAGTCATTTGACCTGATTGCATAGTTGTTTATAATGTACGAAGTCTGATGAGGTTTTGTTTCCAGGCTTTATCCCTCCCTTTCAGTCATCAGTTGCTTTGTGGGTCTAGTAAGCCAGCTGGCATTCCTGGCATTTACTCTTTTTTGACAGAGTGAGGCTAAAGTATTTAAGATCCTAAAAAATGTTAAATTGAAGAATTCAACAGCATTGTCTAGAGGAAGAGTTGTTAACACTGACCAGTTGATTCTTTGTAGTATTTCATTGAAGGTGACAGGGTGGAACTGAGTAAGGTCTCTAGTTTGTTTGTATTGGTGTTTACTAGGAACAAGAGTAGATTTGTGTACTATGAAGGCAGGTGAGTGGTCACTAACTGTATTTGGTAGTACACCAGAAGAGGAGATATTGCTAGGCTCAGAAACCAGGATCCAGTCCAGGACTGAGCCTGAGTTGCTATTAGTTAGGTCTGGCTATTTTGGTGATAAGCTGGGAGTATTGGTATAGGTTGATGCTGTAGAAAGGGTGTTGATTACAGATGTCAAGCCAGTTAATGTTGACATCTCCTAAAATGATAGTCTCATTTTTGATATTGGTAGATGTCCAGACAGGGATGTCTTCTAGTATAGGAATATTGTTGCCTCGAGGGATATATAGGACCACAATACAAAGGCTTTTATGTTTGTTAAGTTTGAGGAAGGCTACTAGTATCTCTGCTCTGGAGAATTGTGGGACAAGTTTTGAGTATGGGACAACATTAAAGGTATTTGGGTATATCAAGGTAATACTACCACCTTTTTGTGTAGTCTATCTGTTCTGAGGCAGGTGTAGTTAGGGGGTAGGAATTCGGCATCTTTGATATGTAGCTTTAACCAGGTTTCTGTAGTTGCAGTGAAATCAGGTTTATTTTGGGTTATCCAGGCACGTAAGTGTGGGATTTTATTCCTTATGCTTTTAAGATTAATTGTGGTGAAGTTTAGGGATCTAAAGGGGTTGGAAGAATTGTAAATGGTGGTAGAGGAACCAGGATTAGGATGTATGTCTCTGCATTGAAATAGGTTGCAGTAAGTAGGGGGGGGGGCTACAGGTTGAAATTTCTTTTTAGTGAATTCAGCTAATGACATGGACACTGGATGGACTGGATGGGGAGGATTGGACTGTGTGGCTGATGCTGTTTTGCCCATCCAGTGGGGGGGGGGGGGTTAGGGAGGCTGCATTGACTCACTGCAATAGCAGCATTAAGAACTGGATGAGCTCTGTGCGGCAACCAAAATACCACTTAGACAGGAGATTGTGCATGTGTGGAAGTGTGCTTTCACCCCCACTAGTCAGCCATTTCACAGCTTGCAAGGCTGCTGTGAGGTGGAAGGGGGTTTGGGAATACTCAGCACCAGCATCCTTGATCTCGTCACCAGCCTCAAATGTGGGTCAAGCTGTGACGGGGGAAGCTAAGGTGGGTCCAGTACACCTGGTGAATAAGGAGCTGGTGGCAGCTGATGGTCAGCTCTAGGAAGGAGGAGCAAAAAAAAATAAATAAATAAAAAAGCTACAAGGAGCAAACATGCAGCATTAGTCCATTAGACATTATTATCTTGTATCCTAAAACAATCCCAACACAACACAGGGTGTGCACACATTTATTTATTTATCGATTTTTATTTTACATTTGTTGACCGGGTTTGTCCGACTAAGCTGATAGCCCTTTTCAATGAAGGCCCGGAAGAAAAGCTCCACAAATTTACAATAAAAATAAAATTGACAATCTTAGAAACAGAACATTAAAATTTTCAGTGAAAGTATAAAAATTATTTAGAGTTTAAGTTGCCATTTAACATAAGATATGTGCAGAAACAACATACAAAGTTTCTTAGTATAGCTAAGGAAGTTACAGGTAGTGAGGATAATATAGGTATTATATAAGTAGAGATATTTTTAAGATTGAGTGACAGGTAATTACCTACATAAGATGGCTAAGAGAGCTGACACATAACAGAAATAAAACCAATGAGGGCAGACAGTAAGCTATGCAGGAAAGGAAGACAGTTTATGGAGGGTAAGTACAGTGGCATGCCCAGCAACTTTTTGGGTATTCTTTGGTGATTGATTTAAATTCTTTGAGTTTTTTGAGTGACCTAATTTCATGTTCCAAGAAATGGTAGGGTAGTGGCTGTAGAGGTTTTGACCAGTTTTGTCCCTTAGTTTATAGGTTTGTAGTAAGTTTTTTTCTGAGCTTCGGAAAGTCTAGAAGGAGTGTAGGAGATTAGAGGAGATCACATACATACATACAATAGGAACAGAGCACCATAATGTACAATGGACCAAGGAAACACCATGACATACTTCTATAACAAACGCAGTATGGTGCACTGTAAGGGGAAAGGACGACAAGCAGTCAAGCACAATAAACAAAAGGTTTTGTTGAAGTATATTTATTTCACTTATACAAAGACAGAGCAACTACATGTACATATAACGGGTTAGAGAAAAGAAGGCTATGGGCACAATGTGCCAAACAATAAACCAAATAGGAAAAGCTCATCCATTTTGCACACATACCTGACATAAGGAGACACCCAGATGTACAGTGGTGTCTACAGTATGCAGCTGTACTTTACAGCATTTCAAAAGTACTGCACACTCTGAGTAGCTTACCGTATGTGCAACTATCTTTTAACATTCTGCAGGCTATCATGGCTGCCATTCACTGTCAATTAATGCTTTCTCCAGTGTTAGGAGGTATTCACAATTTCTTTTTGGAACTGGTTATATGGCCTAGAGATACCCATGAGGAATTGTGTGCTTCCTCATTTCCATATTCCAGAAAAGAAAGCATGCAGTCTTTCTCATGGAGTCAATTTACATATGGAGGAACATGTCTTGTTTTTAAATTGTCCTGGAAATGCAGCCCACTAGCTCAGCCACAACAGAATTGATATATGTGTGTGTGTGTGTGTGTGTGTGTGTGTGTGTGTGTGTGTGTGTGTGTGTGTGTGTGTGTGTGTGTGTGTGTGTGTGTGTGTGTGTGTGTGTGTGTGTGCCCTGCTAACTCTTCCTAGAGCAAAAACAGTGATTGCTCAAGTGTGCTGTTTTGGAGAATTTTACCCTTTCCCAATGTACAGTAACCACGGAGCTGGTTTCAATAACTACAGCAGGTATGAAGGGCTATCATCCCTGAATACAACGTTATAAAAGGGAGTACTATTTATTACTAGAGAAGGAATATTTTCTGAATGAGGCATTAATTATACAGTTAAAACCTGGGTTACACTTTTGCCTGTAAACGGATTCTTCATACTCTTCTTCAGACTTGCTTATTTATAAAAATATTTTTAAACCAATGAGAATATGGTAGCAATAAAATCCCTGTAATTCCCCATGAATAAAGTGTGTGTGTGTGTGGGGGGGGGGGAGGGGGGGCATGTTTTATAATGTCATTCCAAACCAATCATGCAATGATGAATAATACACAGGCACTACATTTATTTATTTATTTATCTATCATTTGTTAACCAGGATTGTCCGGCTGGACAGTCAGTGTCCGTTTTCAGCAGAGTCCTGGGGGGAAAAGCTCCATACAGTTACAGAATAACGAGTAATACATGGTGGAAGGTCAGATTATGAATGATAACAACAAGTTAGGAAACATGCTGTAGAATGGTTAACAATATGAAAGGAAATCCAAAGCTGTGCTACAAATATATGATCATAGCACTTTTGTAGGGTTGGTACAATTTGTGCACATGAGATTTTTGTAGTAAGAACATATTTACAATATATACGATATATACAATGAGCATAGGTAGAGGGCAGTGCCAGTATTCACCAGCAGCATCAGTAACTAACATCCTACAGCAGGGGTGAGGCTTCAGGGAGGTCCATTGCAGTTACATAAGTGGTTGGTGAAAAGGTGTGATTTGAGGAGTTTTTTGAAAGTGGATGTGCAATATTGTAGCCTGAGGTCGGGAGGCAGGATATTCCATGTTTTGGTGACTTTGTGCAGGAATAGAAATTCACCGGAGCTGTTTTTACATGTGATAATTTCAATCAGGGCTTTGTTACTGCATCGTAGTTGCCTATTTGAATTGTAGAAGCTTAGAAGGCCAGTCAGGACAGGGGTTTTGTCTGTATAGTATAGTATAGTATAGTATAGTATAGTATAGTATAGTATAGTATAAAAAAAATAAAGTTTACCCATCAGCCATTGGGAGGAAAACCAGTTATGCCACAGAACATTTAAAGGGGAACCAGTCATAATACATGCAAATAAAGGTTTGCTTCTTCCTCACCAGATCAACTGAACTTTTTAGCCTGTAATTTTTATAGCCTAATATGATCTCTCATGCTCTAGACTCTTAGGTGTTGATGTATTAGTACATAACACTATCTCCCATTTCTCAATTTTTCCATGTTTTTTTTTTCTTTTTTATCTTAGCTCAGTTTTCTATACAACTGTTCAGAGTTTCTGAGTTTCACCATTTTCTTAGGTAAATATATATTCAGATGCATATAAACAGGTATACATAAATAAATCCACACAAACAGGTCTTCCTAACTTTTCATCACAGCATTTTACTTTGATTGGAAGTTAATCATATAGAGAGCATCAGCAAGGCATGTCAACAGCTATCCAAAACGGTGAAAAGAATAACATTGAAGAAAAAGACAGAGTAAACAAGGCTGCACTATTCAGCGTGTGCAGCACTAAGGCTGAATGGCTTTTTTGTAGGGTTGGCTCTGCAGCTGTTTGTTATTGCAGTAGTGCCTATTACTGTCTGAGAAAGACAATATCACATTTTTGAGCCAACCTAGAGGATGGCTTTTTAACAATATTTTACTTGTGGTCACATTTGAAAGAATTATTTATTTTTATATATTTTTTTAGAGTTTTTTTTTATTTACTTTATGGTTTTCAAGGGGTTTAGGCTTACTGGAGTTTGTACAGTAAACAACTGTTGCTTAGTGAGACTTCAGCCTTTACAGTTTCTAGGTGAGATGGTGTTTGTGCTGAGACTATGGTAAATGCCTGTAGTTTGTATTTTTTAATATATTATATTATATTATATTATATTATATTATATTATATTATATTATATTTTATTATATTAGTCTGTATTTAGTGTTCTAAGGAGTTGTATTTTTTAGTTATATTTTGAGGGTATATTATGTTTATTCTGGGGTTTTTGATTGTGTTTTTACAATTTTAGGTAGGTATTCATAGTCTCATCCTGCGCATGTATAAGGTGAATGCATATATTGCAACGCTACAGTAGTATGTAAGTATGTAAAATACGAACAAGTGTCACTGTTTTTGAAGTGTTACTGGCTTTAAGAAGATCTACCCTGGGATTCATGAAGCTCGGCACAAGGCCGGCGTTAGGCTTGCACCGCCCGTGTGGCATGCAGATGGCGCAGTAGCGCCA
Source organism: Protopterus annectens (assembly GCF_019279795.1). Classification (NCBI taxonomy): domain Eukaryota; kingdom Metazoa; phylum Chordata; order Ceratodontiformes; family Protopteridae; genus Protopterus; species Protopterus annectens. Next base: position 925,478,750 of record NC_056745.1, read on the forward strand.
AATGCATATTAATGAAGGCACGCTGTCGCCACAGCCACGTGCATAGGAAATGAGCGCGAGTGCATAGGGCGTGTCGAAGTGCTGCACGGAGGCGTGGAAATGTCAGCTGTCCACGTGCAACCTAAAATGCTTGCATATAACAATTTGCCTGCAATAGTAATCACATCTGTCAATGTCCGTGGATACTGAAATGTATGCAAAGCATGCAAGACAGTCCCTGCGAACACAAAATTAAGAAGCAAACACAAATGCACGGTAAGGAATAACGAGTCCCCTTCCCTCGAACAAATGACATTGAAAACCGTGTGCCCAAATTCCAACGCAGTGTAGATAGTTATACAAAGTGGAAGTGAAATGCATCATGTTAGCGCGCCACCAATAGCTACATCCAGGCCAATGGTCAGGGTCACCAGCTGTCCCACATTGTGAGGGAGAGTACACAGCTGGGCAGATGTGTCCATAACAAAACCATGATAAATGTAAATATCTAGCAACCGTATGACAAAATTATATCCCAAAACGCATGTAATAGTCACATACAATAGGTATGTCCGTATGTAACATACCACATGTGACAAGAAATAGAATAAGTAAGAAAACAAAACAGAAGGAGCATGTAAATTGCTACAACAATAAGCTAACATGTAGGCAGAAAGGAAAAGTATTATCCGTAGTGTTGACCATGGGTATGTGTTGTCCAGTACAATCGGATATGTGTCCAGAATATATCCCATCCTGGACATATGAAAAGGTGGCACCCTACCAATGATCATAGCAGTCGGCCAGAATCCGCACATATGCGGTCCAAGCCATACTTGTCAGGATGTGTCACAGTTGAACGGGTATTACCCGGGTGTACCAACCATGTCATGAAAGTTAAGTATGGGCTTGTACCTATGTGCGTGATGTACATCATGTTGAAGGTGAAACATGCCAGGGTAGTCCACACAACCATACAGGTACCTGACATATGTAGTATATGCAATGTGTTACCTTGACCGTGTCATGGGCCATCAACCAAAGCAGTGATGGATGGAGTGTCAGGAATATGCATGTGGGGGGGGGGGGGTAATGGTATAATCCTCAAAGGCAAGACTGTGTTGTATGCAGAATAGGTGAAACTGGAGGTGTACGAGGGAGCAGCGGATGAATCAGAAAGAAACACAAAGAACAAGTATACACATCTGCAATACAACCTGACAGGCCATACTGTAGAACACAATCACACAAACATATGAATATTAAACTGTGCGATACAAATGTACAGAAACGTCACTGGTACATACACACAGAATGGTCCTGATGGAACCGGCCCATTCAAATGCAACACACCTGGATGCATAATTGAATACCCATCATCCCCTCCACAGCACACAACCCACCCCCCTACCTGAACGTCCACCAAATCCAGCCATACTCGGCCTACTAGCTTGGCGCAGCCACATCTACACATAGTGACCACTACTCATATGTAGTAGGCAGTGTCACCCTAGGCAGTATCAGGATTGCAAACTATGTATCCCTTGCATGTAAAACCCTCAACACATTTTCGTAAAGCCAAAAGAATGGTTGGTATTGGTCTTGTTAAATTTTTGGATATCCCTCATGGGATAAGTAACTTGTGTAAACATCAGAATGTGTATCAAGACATGATATCCAGTCCTGTAGACATCTGTACACAAGTTGAATGTGCAGTAGTGGTGCACAAGACTGTCCAGCCCTAGATGGTCATGCAGAACCTACTACCCAGGATCAAACACCTGCCCGTGACGCACGTGTCCCCACATGAATAATCGAGAGAATATATTGTAAACATTCACATAGTGGCACTTGGAAATAGAGTGATGACGGCACTGACGTAAACAGGGTACCCCCTGATCCACTGTGTGAGGGACAGTCACTGTTTGGGTAGGTGTGTCCTGACCAACAATGATACAATGCCAAATGTCCTGTGATTGTAGGAAATAACTATGTACCATACTGCATGCAACATTTGCCTAAAGCAGTCATGTCAGGATAGAAAATACGTAATTCATACAAGAAACAGACTAACAACTAAAGTGCTAAAGGTATAGGCTCTCAGCTAGGAAAATAATGAATGTTCTAAACCCGCACTGACCGTGGGTATGTGTTGGCCTAAACAATCTGGTTTCCCCAAAATATATCCCATCCTGTACATATGACAATGTGGCAACCCTACCAATGGTTAGAGCATTCGCACAATAACTGGCCAGCCTCTTAATCACTCACAAAGCCAGTGACCTTTGGAGGAAAGGTGCTGAATGAGAATGACTAATGACAACAATTAAGAGTAATAGATGCATTTAACTGCATAAAATAAGTAGTAATACGAATCTCTCAACACGTTCCAAGTTAATAGTACTAATATTGTAGAAGTGTCCGTGATTGCCCCTGATTAGTCATAGCCTTGTCCCTGTCACTGTAGAAATTAGTCCCCGAGTATCACAGAGGTCTGTACACATATGTACACCAACCGTCACATTTGTTGACAGGACTATTGCATACCTGTAGTGAATTTATAACTGATGTCCAGAATAATATTTATCGTATATATGAATGAATGAAATAGTCAAATGTGAAGGGAAACACCAGTGGAACCCCCCCCCGCATTATGTAGTAGAATCACTCCCCACCCTATATTATGTAGTGCCGACCTAATAATGTGGTCAGAGGTGCCCAAACACCTGCGTCTGTAAACACAGGTAGAATGTTGAAATCGGGACTAACTCTGTCCATGAGCTACATCTGACATTTGAACAGGTACAGGGAAGTTCTAGTCACCAGTCGGACAAGCCTAAACCTGGACCAGCACATGAACACCCTGACAATTAAACACACGTATGTGCCAGGACTATAAGCGTAGGAGTTCAGAATATCCTTGGAGTGAGTAGACATGCAGCACGGGTCCAGAGCAGTAGGACATAGGGAATGTCAGAAGTGTAGTACTGCAGTTTTCCTAGCAGGAGAATGGATGCCTGATGTGTAAGTGAAGCGGTGAGGCGTATGTTATAGTAGCTATGAACCATGGGTATACATATAAATGAGGCAGAACAACAATAGTGTAGTGGTTAGAGCATCCGCCTAACGTAAAGGCCTTCCCAGTTCAAGTACGACTATAGCACATAATAATTTATTGTGTAATGAATGCCTCTGTGCTGTAAAGCCAACATTAAAACATGTAAAGGTGAATGCGTGTCTCGCATGGGGCCGTAAACCAGATTCCATCAATCAAAGTGGTACTGCCATAAGGAATAAGGCACATGTAATCACAAAGACGTGGCAGTAAACATATGTAACTCACAATAAGTAGATGCAAGTGCACCTGCGCGGGTGTAAGCAGCTTGTAGCATAGCAAATGTATGTTGTCTTGTACAGCTGTAACTTTTATATATATATATATATATATATATATATATATATATATATATATATATAGATAGATAGATAGATGTATGTATAGATAAATATCCACAGACATAAAAGAAATATGCAATTATATATATATATATATATATATATATATATATATATATATATATGTGTATGTATATATAGATATATGTATATAGATATATATATATATATATATATGTATATATAAGAATGAACACCGAAAGACAAAAGCAAACATAAGGGTTGTGAAGGGAAACTAGAACAAGTAAGGTAATATAAAGTGCTTGCAGCGTATGTCAGATAAAGCTGCACAAGAGTGAGTAGAGCACCGCTATGCACACCAGAGGCAGGGTTATACCAGTGGCCATAACATCGTTGACGTGCTCCATCAACATTATACACAGATGGAATGTAGTTCATGTTCTGACCACCTACACTTGTAACCCGCAAATCGTTCATAATCGATAACACCAGGAAAGGCACATATGTGCAAATATGAATGGAGGGAGACCCTGTGAATACAAGAGGCGGTACAAAATATGTGTAGGTCCCCAACGCTCTGAAGAGGGCAATGTGTAAAGGTGTGTCATGGCTGTGATATCAGGTGGATAATGGCTGTTATGCGTGGAAACTCAACACGGCTGTGCTGGAGAAACTATGGATATGCGATTATGGACACAGGAGTGCTAGGGTATGTTGCGCCGGTTGCAATGGAGCGGCCCGTGGAGGTCAGCTAGTACGTAGGTGCGATTCCCAGATAGAGCATCGTCTGCGTAGAGACATGCATGAATGGGCGTACTGTCATCGGAGGTTTTGCATCAGGGCTGGCAGCCCGGAACGTAAAACCTATCTGCCAACCATGAGCAGAACGGAGTTCTGCTGTGACAACCCCAAACCGGGAAAAGCAGAAAGACACAACTACATGCAGACATCAATATGTTGACGTACAATCTCTGTAACACAAGCACTCATTCTATTAACATTAATAATATGAATGTGCACAGAAACAAACACAGTAGCAGGAATAATAGGCTGCGCATACGAGTAATAGGTCGAATAATACTGTATCACATCACACTTATCAGCAGTACCCCAGACATGAAAAACGTGCAACATCTGTCCACTGTATAACGTGCAGTATACTGATCACAAGTTCACTGGAGTGAAGTGTCGGTGTCATAATGACTAAGGCAATAGTATGCTGTTGAAGCAGAGATAAAACCCAATACACCTGTAAGTGTCTATGTCCGGGAAATGTATTGGTTAATGGACACACAGATGTATATATAGATAAAAATACATATACATATAGATATATATATTGATATACACATATATGTATATCTATATATATATATATATATATATATATATGTATATATATATATATATATATATATATATATATATATATATATACACAGATATATATATATATATATATATATATATATATATATATATATATATATATATATATATATATATCTATATATATATATATATATATATATATATATATATATATATATACACACACAAAGATATATACATATATATATAGATAGATATATATACACATACAACAGGTACTGATATATACACATACACACAAAACAAATATATATGTCATTGTAGATATACACATGTACATAACTAGGTTACTTTACAGCAATTAGGGGTAACATATGTTAAGACCGGGCATATGTTACTGGGAGATCCAATAAATAAACGTTTTACCTCCCACACCGCCCAGCTAGGCCGGTCAGACATACAGACACACAATAAAGGTAAATACACCGCTGCATTCCAAACCACCAGCAGGAAAGTTCCAGTGGGAGAGCTCTGCAAGGTCTACACTTTAAACATAGATAACGGGGTCCCTTGCGGGACACCAAAAATTCACTATACAGGCAACCTGTAGTGATTGACGCAAGCAGGATGTAGCTGTACACGGAACAGTAGGTTGTGCAAGTGTAATAACACATGGGTTGACAAAATGTATGACATGTGTCCCAAGACGGTGAGACTGGGCAATGTGTAGGGGTGTGCTCATACCCCAGCTGCGGTCACAGTAAGTAGTTCTCATGAGTGCTGTAGAGGGGTGACAGGTAGGTGAACCATGGGTATGCAATAATGGGCTTAAGTGTGCAGGTGCTGGTTGGCAGAGATGTAGTAGGCCCGCCCAGTGGAAGTCATTAATATTACTATATGGGCATAGTAGACCCCTATACCCCCCATACCTGAAGAGCACATCTATCGGATAGTCTGTAAACCATCGGGGGAATACATAGGGACCATATCAGTGCCGTGTACCCATTTAGCATGGACGTCCATAGTTATGTATCAGAATGTAACAAAGTCCAACTAAACACTTCCAGAACTAGTGACATTAGGTGGACAGGTAGCGGAATACAGGTAATGACAGATGACAACATGTATGAGTCATAAACAGCATGTACCTTGACAAACGTGAATGAATACATATGCTCTGTGACTGTCAATGTGTCTCGTTAATAGAACCAATCATCTAAATGTGTCCCACAGGGTGTTATGCAGTGTTCCTGATACAGTGATCATTCTCCCCCATTGGTATGTGAGGTCTGCTAGTGACGGAAAGTGCATAATTTGCTGACCACCTTAGATAGATGATAGCATAATAGATGAGGTTTACCACCCATACGCCTTTGAGGGACACACCCGTCTGGGCAGTTGTGTCCTGCAAAATGAATGTTATGGCACATGGCCTGTGAGTTCGGGAAAGAAGGCCATATATTGTGTGTAGTGGTGTCAGAAATTAATATGTTGTATCAGAAACAGCTACATGTAATAGGAAACAGTATTAGCAATTATAATGCTACAAGAATAACCTTAACGTATGCAAATGGTTGAGGTAGTCAGTTTACTACTGGCTGTGGGTATGTGTTGCCTTGACACATGTGATAGCTCTACATATAGGACCTATAGGGCCGCCACCATTCTGAATGGCCAAAGTGGAACCTGCTCTATAGAAATGTCAGACGTACCAGGGCAGAACATACCTACAGCCATGCATAGCACAGAAATATACATATCAGCACAAATCAAAGCGTAGTCTAGCAGCAGTCAAGTTGCTTATGCTACTTCATATAACATATCGACATGTCAGGTATACAAGACCTGTAACAAGCAACTATTACAGACACGTAGAATATGAGAATGTCCCCTAACCAGGACAGTTGCAATGGCTAGAGTATTGTCACATGACATATGACTAATGAGGGACTGCCCCATGCAAAGTGGGAAAGGTGTTACTCCTACAGTCTCCCGTCATGAAATCTGAAAGGTGGAAAACGTACAGTAGGTATGCGGTAGCATGACCCGGCGGACAGCTGTGTTAACAAAATAACATTCACATGTCAGCATTGCAGAGTATCGGTTTCCATGTATCAGGCAGATGGGAGTAGATCATATGAAGAACACGCAGATAATATGATTATGTCACTGGACAGGCCGCAGAGTCCATACAGTCGAACGCCTGCCGTCGCCAAATGGTTAGACATACCTGATACTGTAGTCATGTAGTCCGATGTAATACGCATCACAAGGGATCGCACACACCCAGCGTGAGTGACAAATGTAAGTACAAATGCCGGCGAGCGAGTGGGTGTAAGCGTGTTTGTCTACCAGTATGCCAGTAGTGCACTGTCAAAGAAATGTGGAGTCTGAATGGGTATAAGGTGCTGTAACCAGAGGTCAGCAGTGCTTAACACTGTGCAAACCCCCGCACAACTGCTCACACCTGCTGGAATGTGCCTTACCCACTCCGTATCCAAAGGCGTCGTTCTGTCCGCAAACAAAGAACCGTCCTATTCACGTGTTGGTAGCAGTACCCTGCGCACATAGCTCATGTGAATTAACAATACACCATGGCATATGTACAGACAATAGACCACACACACACCATACAGCACAGTCATCCAGCAGTATAGCAATGTACTGGCAGATATATCCGGACCACTAGTGTTTGCAGGCCTGGCCGTCCTGTGTATCAGTGTGAGCATGCCCAGTATGACTGTTACGCATGTTGTCGACTGACATTACCATCATACCGTCATGTGTGTGAGCATGCCAAGTATGGTTAACCGCATCTCATGTGTCACATGTCCAGATAGTCAGTACTGTGTTGCCGACCCCACCATTCTACACAGACAGGTGTCATGCTGTGTCTGCAGGGTAGCTAATGGTCATGTGGCATTGACAGTTGCTACATTTCTGCATAGTGTGGGGGGACATCCAACCACATCCACAGTCCTACACAGCACCGGGGGTGGCGCACATGACTCTCACATGTGTACGTTGGATGGGGGCACAGCTGACAGTTGTACACATCTGCCACTACTGTACTGGTATGCCAGGTACTCCATGTCAGAGTGTGGACCTACCCAAATTGCTGTTTGGAGGGATACCAGTGTACGTCAGATCCCAGCTTTAAATACCAGCATAGTGGTGTTGGACATCCTAGCTTTCACAACCTACATCAAACTGCCTGGCCTGCTATAGTCTGTGTGTCTCTGGTGGTTGGGGTCATTCATTGGGCATATCCATAGGCCATTGTATATCATTTGTCTGTACTGGTCCATACCTGTCCAGCTGCATGGAATGTGTGTGGGCTGTATGGACACACATGATGTTCAGCCCATAATCTGCAGTGGGTTAGGACACCCTGTGTACTACTGGCTACCAGTGTAACCCCCGTATGTGCTACAGATGTCATGGTGCCACTATGGACGTGTACTGTCTGCTGCCCTAACATTCGGCCACCAAAGTCTCTTGTAAGCTCACATACATACCATAGCAATGGGTAAAGACACATTCTAATACAACTGCCAATTGTTAGGTCGATAGACGTACTCTGGGGGTGTTCCGGACCCGAGGACGGTGCTGGAGGGCTGCCTATGTCAGATGCACACAGTGCACCTCCTATACATGGCTGAGCACAGGAAGTATAATGTTTGGCATCCATTGTACTGTGTGCGGGTTAGAGAGGGTGAAATCCCTGGATACCTACTGTGTCAGTGCATATGCCTTGTGTTGCCTCTTTGCCAAGAGCAGGTCATACTGTGCACAGCCCTGTCGCTGACTGGGCCCTGCTCAGGTAGTTCCTTCGCCAAGTCACACTGTGCCTGTACAGGCCTTGGCAGTGGTGTTGGGCCATGTGGCCCTGAAACATGCTGTTCCTGCTGCAACTGTTACTGCAGGATCAGATTGTGTAGCATAGCAAATACCATAACAATTTGTGTGCATGTAGCTAGTGAATACTGCTGGGCACCACCGGAAGTGTCCAGATACCAGAACCATGACCTGAGCATCCCAAACACATGCTCAATTATATGTCTTGCCTGTGCATCTGCCTCATTATGGTGGGAGTGTTCAGGTGTGTGTGCATTGCTAATGGGTGTCATCAGTCACGACAGCAGTGGTTACCCAGCATCCCCCACTAGGAGACTGTAGGGGATGTCCATATTGGCAAAGGTGTGGTACAGCTGTGTCAGACTCCATATATAGGAATCATCATAGCTTCCAGGGCAGACAGTGCACACATTCAATCTAATGCCCTGGCCATTGCATATGGCCTAGCTGTTGGAGGGTATGCCCCTGCAGTGAATGTAGGCCCGGGTGTTGCTTTGATGTGTACGTGTGTGCAGGCTATAACACCCAGTACCCCAGATTAGTCAGCCATGTGGTTTAAGAGATGCATATTGCTTGTCTACTAATCACGTGTGTTGAGGACATGTACGTGCTCACTAGCATGTGTTGACATGGCATCTGTGAACTGGTGCAATACTCTGGATGCAGATGCCTGTGAGATCCCCATGATATCTCCAGTTGTGCTGTGGGAGGTACCTGTGCTAGTATACCTAGGCCAACACCTACCGTGGTATCCACTGTGATGGGTTTCCCTCGACCTGTTTGATGTGTCAGGTGTGGCAGGCACAGTTCAACAAGCCACTGTAGGAGGTCTCTGTCCACCCCATAGTGCTCCACCATCCCCAGCTCATGTAGCCCCTGTTAAGTCACCCTGGGTCTATAAAGTCTTATGTCACCCCAGTAAGGGTTGTTCGGCAGCATACACATCCTCACTGCCCTCAGCCTCCTGCACATGTTGGTCTATGTTTTCTGCTGCAGCCCTTCTCATTTGGTTGGACTGTGTTGTGAAATGTCCCCGCAGGTATACACCGGTGGTGTAGAGTGCGGAAGAAACCTGTGTGTATGCTGCTTGCTCACATTACCGTACTGTTCAGGTGCGGGCTGGCCATGTAATCTGCTGATTGTGCTGATCATCACCTGTTTGTGCAGCCTGTTCACCCTGACTACCCCACTACTGCTTTTGTCCCTCCCAATGTCACCAGGCAGGTATAGACACACCCCTAGCTTAGGCGTGCTAAGGCAGGAGCACTCCCAAGGCACAGGTGTGCAATGTACGTACAGTATGCCTGACCCCCCCCTCCCATGCTGTCAACTATATTCGAGCCCTGCACCCGGTTATCTACACACATACACCCCAGGGATCAGTATCACACCCTGGGGATAAATGGGATACACTATTGTCAACCTCATCTGCATAGTATAGTCTTCTAATGAATAGTTATATGACCCATACCGAACCTCCAAATTAATAACCACTGCTTAGTGTCTCTCAGATACGTACACAACTGGTAACAGGTGCCTTACTATCACATTATTCGATGTCCCATGGTCTTCCCAGCAACAAAATAACCGGTGTCTACACGACTACAACCCAGGACCCTGCACACAACAGACAATGTGCATTACCACTATGCCATGGCAGATATACATACATCCGAGGTTATCACGTACAGATCATCCGGCACAAACATTCAATAGTGCTGATGTCCCCAGGCATATATGTATATATCTATGTCTATCTCTCTATATCTACATATATCATATATATTATATGTATACATATATACATAGATAGAGATACATATATATATATATATATATATATATATATATATATATATATATATATATATATATACAGACACACATATACATATACACACATATGTAGATATTGCATTTATATCACAACAGCGGACCACATGACAGCAAAGCATTAGACAGGAATGAAAAGGAAACTACATGTGCCACCTGCATCATGTAGTGTTGTTACTATCAAGGCATGTGTGTTTTGTTGTGTCACACAGGTCAGACTGTATTAAGGGTTAGAGTAGGGCTGCTGACATTTACTCACCAGACCTATTGGTGAATGTATATCTGGAATAGATTGCCCATACATGTCAAGCAGAGTGCCTCTTTGGACCTCTTCAAGAGGAACCTTGACGATTGGATGGGAGAAAGGAAATTCACCCCAGGGATCACGTCAGTCGCCCTGCTAGACAGGGGTCCAGGAAAGTAAATAATGTGGGAAGAAATAGCCAGGGAATTGTTATGGCTAGGCTTGTATAGGCCCTAGGGCTGATAGCCTAGTACCAACCTATGAACCTATGAACCTATGAACCTATGTGTTGGCAACCCAGTGTCTTGGCAGAATATGTGGGCTGTGGACACTATATAGGTCAGCAACAAAACACACTGCACACATCCTGCAGCTAGCCACCCACAGATACCAGCACATAGGGTATAACTGCCAAACACACACACCTGCCATGCCTTGGAATCAAGAACCTACCTGTCTATTCTACCACACTACAGCATTATGCAGTAACAGAACACGCTACCGAGTTTCAGCATCAGAGCACTCCCAGAGGCATACTTCTGGGTGGGTGACATCATCAGCAAAGGCAAAGATGCTGATAGGGAGTGTACGGAGAGTGAGCTGTCTAAAAACATTATTCTGCTCCCAGGCAGCTGGAAACACACACACACATGGCAGGGCTGGGATTAGAACATAGAACTTACTACCTAAATACATTATCACACTACAGCATTATGCAGTTACAGAACGTGCTACCGAGTTTACTGGAACACAGTACTCCCAGAGGCATACTTCTAGGTAGGTAACATCATCAGCAAAGGCAAAGACGCCGAGAGGAAATGTATGGAGAGTGAGCAGTCTAAAAGCATTACTCTGTCCCCAGGCAGCTGGGAACACACACACACACTTGGTAAGGTTGGGATTTGAACATAGAACTTACTACCTAAATACCTTATCACACTACAGCATTACGCAGTTACAGAATGTGCTACCGAGTTTACTGGAACACAGTACTCCCAGAGGCATACTTCTAGGTAGATAACATCATCAGCAAAGGCAAAGACGCCGATAGGGAATGTATGGAGAGTGAGCAGTCTAAAAGCATTACTCTGTCCCCAGGCAGCTGGAAGCACACACACACACACACACACACACTTGGCAGGGCTAGGATTTGAACATACACCTAACTACCTTATCACACTGCAGCATTTCGCAATTACAGAATGTGCAACTGAGATTACTGGAACACAGCACTCCCAGGGGCACACTTCTAGGTGGATGACATCATCAGCAAAGGCAAAGACGCCGAGAGGGAATGTATGGAGAGTGAGCAGTCTAAAAGCATTACTCTGTCCCCAGGCAGCTGGAAACACACACTTGGCAGGACTGGGAGTCGAACATACACCTAACTACCTTACCCCAGGAAGCTGGAAACACACAGACACCCACACACACACACACTTGGCAGGGCTGGGAGTCAAACATATACCTAACTACCTTATCACACTACAGCATTATGCAGTTACAGAATGCGCTACCGAGATTACTGGAACACAGCACTCCCAGAGGCATACTTCTAGGTGGATGACATCATCAGCAAAGGCAAAGACGCCAATAGGGAATGTATGGAGAGTGAGCAGTCTAAAAGCATATTACTGTCCCAAGGTAGACGGAGACAAACACACAGCAGTGGTGTGAGCGGGACAACTGCCTATCTATGGAGCATTATTACAACACTACATAGATACGAGACACGCCACAGACAGTACACCTTTCAAGACAGTCAACCAGTGTGTTCAATGTAGGAATCCATCCTGACATGGGGTATGGACATCTGTTGCCTGGATGACCACTATCACTATACAGGATTTCAATGGTCATGCCCATACACAGAGGCACATAACCGACACAAGGTGCCACTGGGCATGCTCACACACTTAGTAGCACACGTCCGTTTGGAATGTACTGTGTGTCCATCTACACAACAGCGTACTGGGCATGCTCACACAGTAGTAGCGAAGGGCTGTCTTGTATGCACACGGATTCTAAACACGGAAGGGCACAGTGTATCGATAGTGAACATTGTTAGCACGAACGCTGCACTACATATATCTGACACCGGTCGTCAGTGCTAGATGTGTAGCGTTTGTAATCACAGCTGACAATCCAGATCCAACAATGGGGAATACGGACATCTCTGCAGTGAGGAACACCTGGCATATGGCACAGTTGTGCACAATAGCATTACCACCGTATACCTCAGATACAGACATGTGGGCCATAAGACCGTGACGGACCACTCCAGGTGTTAGTGTCCCCACGTACCTGAAGGCCACTCACATGTACTGATCAGTACACACTCAAGAGCCATCACAGATGTTTCAGGTGCAGATAACAGTGGTAAATGCCGCATTCTACTATGTAGCCCTCAGACATCACCATGTCCTTGGACCAGCAACACACATCCATACATTACTACAACACCATGTTACTCATGACCAGTGGACTGTACATAGGTCTACAGCAACTGTGCAGACTACACATGTACTGACAGTGTTCCATCATGTGTTATGCAATGCAATGATACCACTGTTCATAACCAGGTCAGCTCTACACATAACAGGGTCCTGGGTCTTATACAGCTGTAACAGATGACTGTTGCTGTATACCAAAAAACACTCATGTTTGGATATGACATACATGTAATTGCCATGGATATGTACATGGCCCACACACACAACACATATGTACATAGCATAGCTTTTGCTGTTCTCCGTGCAGACAAGTGGCTACAGCAATCACATGCATGCACATGGAAGGTAGGTCCATGGCTGTTGAATGCTAACAGTACATAAGGTAGCAATGTTGACTGAGGTAACATTCCCTCTGTACTAGTTACCCATGACAACTATCATATCATACAACAATCCATGTGTCATGTATGTCATCACACATGTCCACCAATTGCAATGCATACAAACATGGCTACATGACAGGAATGTAGGACCAACACACATGTACATGTAGTGGTGTGCATACAGCTACCATGCATGTGCAGTAGCTGATGTATGCAGTTCATCTGTGTCTAACTACAACATGCAGTTGCAATGCAGCCCCATCATTGACACCTGTATATGGTGAAATACTGACAGTACGGTAGGATGTACATCGGGTCTGGATGGATGTGTGTACATAAAATGGTGGTCCACCTTTGCAGATGGATGTTTGCTGAAGACAGCTCACAGGTGTGTCACAAGCCATCCTACCATGACATGTGCAAACAGTACGCTATGTTACTGTTACTTGAAGGTGAAGACATACAACCTACACAGCGGTCAGGGTGTTACTGACTGTAAATCACTTGACACCTGTAACACTTATGTCCTCCCATGTGCATATAGCAGCACAATTGCTGAAGGTAGCGTCGTTACACATAATGCGGCCAATACTGCTGCATGTCTGTCAGACGTATCATCATATAGCAGGTGTATGATTCACAGTACTGCCATGTGTGTTTGCTTGTGTGACCATATATGCCACGTATGGTGGGGAATACATCCCAATTGTTACACACCCCCGTACACTGTTGTAGAGATCTGTACATACTGCAGTGTATAAAGCAAGACATAGGCAGGGGTGGTGTGTGTATCACACACATGTCAGCTATCTGTATGTGAATGACATTTGTGAACTCCACAGCGTGTGTGTGTGTGTGTGTATGTATGTATGTATGGCTATCTGGTGCATGGAGTGAGGGTGTATGCTACCATACAGAACAGACAGGATCCCTAACCCCTCATGGTGATGCAATCTACTATCCTGTTGATGCCGTCGGTCTCAGCCTTACTGGCTACCTGTACATGTTCATTCTCTGTGTCGCATCATGTGGGTGCACAGTACTGTGAAGGTGATTACCACATAGGCAGGGGTCCTCACCTCAACACTATCAAGTGTGTGTTATAGTGACGTTGACCCCGTGAGTGTGGGCATGTTACTGTGTGTGTCTGTGTATGTCTGTGCGTGTTCTCATCCTGTAATGTGACAGTGTATTACTGCTACACAGAGAGGCCTCATGCTATCAACTGGCCTCTACCCATGACATCAGCCAGACCACTGTGTAAACCCCCCGCACCATGTCACTGTACCTGTGATGTGACCTGGTATGGATGTCACGTCTCTAGCCACTGTAGCCTATTAAACAGCTCACATGCTACTGGATCAGTAGATGTGTGGGCATCTGTGGAATGGTAGCCTTTCTAACAGTGAGGTTGAGGCTACGTATAGCATGCTGGTATTGCCATACATGCCTGTGAGTACTCCACATTTACACATGGGAAACTGCAAACACTGCTACTTACTGGCACATGCAATTAGACCTTAAGGAGGGAAGCAGGGCATCATTACCAAAATGCTGTTACTGTTGTTACCAAGACACATACTGTGAACATATAACAATGCATTCTAAACCTGTACTACATGGTATGTCTGGTGTGTGTCAACAGTACACAACAAATGTATTATACACTTATCTCACTATTCTGTTCACCCTGTGCATCAGACCATATGAGTATGTCCCTGCACTGATGGTGTGGATGACAGGGATGCAGCACAGGCATCATCATATGCACAGGGTGATAATGTTTGCCAGGGGCATATGCTGCACCAGTGGATGACATCATGTGTGTGGGTTAGGGCTGGTGATCTGATTGGACATGTGTGGTTGTTATGCATGTGGGTGTTGCGGTGCCCTACAGATGTTTCTGCTGTGTGCGTGTATGTGTGCACACAGTTCTGCCATGTATCTGGCCTACACAGGGGTATTATTGACAGCTCCAGATTGTACAGACCAGGATGTATAGCTCACTGTGTCCGGCCATGGCCACATGACCTGTGCCTGCCAGGGGTTGCACAGGCACTACCAGGCAGAGGTACATATTGGCTACTGTCCGATGACACATGTCCACTGGAACTGTGTTACCACTGGGAACATCCAGGGCCATGTCCACATGGCCTGCTGTATTGTGGTGTGGACAGTGCAGCACCAGCTGCACTGCTACTGCTACCTGCACTGTGGGAGCGGGCATGTGAGGTAGCTCATTCACGTTGACCTGCACCAGGTGGTGTAGCTGGCCTACGTCCATGTGGCCTACGCCTCACTCCTACCAGATGTTGCAGCACAGACAGCTCACACTTGCGGATTGCCATGCCATGGTCAAGGATTCCAACCATGTCACCCAATCGCCTGTCCAGAACATCAGCAATCTGCTGTTGAGCATTTGCCAATGCCTGGATGTTGTCATTTAAAGAATGGATAGCAGCCCTCTGAAGCCTCTGCCCTTCTCTGTTCTGCCGTTCAGCACATGCCTGTGTCACCATTACAGTCTGAAACATGCATCTGGTGACACCAGCTGCTGCACTCTGTCCTGCAGGTGCATGTCTGCCAGAGGTCCTCCTATGAGCATTACTGGTCACATGCCTGTGTGGCACATCTGCAGTCATTACACTGACATCATGGTGTGAAGACACACCTTCTGTAGCCACCACACGTTCCTGTTCCAAGCTAACACATGCTGACTGTCCTTCCTCTATGGCCACTGGTGATGGGGTATGTGTTGGCATGAAAACTGTGTGCGGGGAAGAGGGGGATATAGCTGGGATGGCAACCATTGGCACAGATTCAGCCCCTGACAACCCTGCCTGTACCTCATGCATATGTTCATCACTGCTAGAGTCTGTGGGGACACTATCATCAGATGGACCGCAGGAGGGTAACGCACCTACATCACCTGTGAATGCAAAGAAAGACTCTACATTGCAATAGAGACACAGACACACAGACAGAGACAGAGACATAGACAGAGACAGAGACACAGACACACAGACAGACAGAGACAGAGACACAGACACACAGACAGAGACAGATACACAGACACACAGACAGACACACACACAGACAGACACACACACAGAGACAGACACACACAGAGACAGACACAGAGACAGACCATGCATGTGATTTGACAGAAGGCATGCAGCATGCATGTGATACAGCAGACGGCATGCAGCTCAGACATTAATAGTGGTAGTTAGCATACATCCCTGGGTTACACACAACAGCAAGCAGGTGTCATATCAGAAGCCATGCAGTTCTCACAATCATGGTAGTAAGCATGCATCCCTGTGTTACACCATGTGGACCAGCACAGGTTAACAGTACACAAGGCTGATGTGACCTTGACATTAACATGTAGTATGACATGTAATCTGCTGACGTGTGCATTGACATGCATACATGTCTGACACAATGGTGTCCTGACACATGTACAGCGGTGTAATGGGTATTACATTGCAGTGTTGTCTGTATGCCCTACAGATAGAATGCACTTTTAGCTGATGTGCATGAGCATTGAAGGGTAGTATGAGGCGTCTACATTGCTATACAGTGTGAAGTACAGACACTGTGCCATTGCATGGCATCATGAGGCATCTATATTACTATACAGTGTGGAATACACACACAGTGCATAGCCATGACTGTGTGCATACACATTACATAACTACTGTGGATTGTGACCCACGTCGCTGAGGTGTATACACACTAAACCATGATGTGTCATGTGACAGGTCACCGGAAGACCTACGGATGACACCCCTGCACAACTGCTAAAATGTCTTAGCTGCCTGGCAACCGTGTCCACACATGGTATACTTGTCAATACACCATGTCCCACATGACATTTATGTACCACACACACAAGGTGCACGGCTGACAGTGATGTCCAACAGCAGCAAGGGAAATACACGGTATCTGTGGCCTGATGTGGTGTCTATGTGTGTGGAAGCTGTACAGGTGACTACTATCATGCTATGACACAGTCATGATGTTCAACACATCTTATATGGTCGAATTAAGTGACACCTCCACAAGCTGTGCACAGGCTTTTAGGATGTCCAGTGTTCCACATCAACTATATAACCATTCAACAAAGGCTATAGTTGGACCATGTGTGGACAATGTGCAACAGGGTGTATACACATCACATCTACTGTGTGTTGCTACATGCCTCTGGCCATCCTCCATGGCCATGTGTGAACATGTGTTGGCCAAATGTTTGTGATGGCCGTCTATCTCACATGTCTGTGTTGTCCCATATGACATACATCCATAGATGTCAGATACATCACTGTCCACAGGGTTATGCAGACAAAGGGTTGTATGTTTGGTATGTGGGGTATGTATTATGGAATAGTGAGACAATGTTGCAGCCGGAACACTACATTTCTGGGACATGTCAGATGGCACATCACAATGTGTGCACCCATTGCAGGGGCATATTCCACAATGATGAATCATGTGGGCTGCCCATATCCCAGCTCACTGTGTGGTACTGTTTGCGTACCACACATGTGTTGTTCCAATGTATAGTACATATTTCTACATTGAACAACACCTCCACCGTTGTATGCACAGCTGTCCACACATCTAGCAATGACAGATACTGTGGTTTCATGTTGGTGTTTCATTTAGTTTGTATATATTGCACATGGGTAGCCAGTGTGATTGATGACAGATGCGACCTGTATATCGTGACTGGACCATACATTATGTGTACATGTGTTAACTGGCCACATGGCGAACAGATCTATGTATTAACATGCCTGATACTGATAACTGTCTCACCTGCAATAGACTGATGTCTGTGCTGCACGCCAGAGGTACCTGTATAGGGGTGACACAGCAGTTTGAACATTATCCATGACTGTATGACAGCTATAGGGTGCACTGTGCATGTTAACACATTCGCCTGTACAATAGCATATAGTATGCACATGTGTGCATACACAGGGTAGCATACTATAGTATGCGGCATGTGTGTAAACATACCTTGCATATGATGTTACATTACATATTGTACAGTGACACATGCAACTAAATGGGATATAATAGTTATATGTGCAGTAGTGACTTACCAGGCAACTCCAGGCTTGGTGGTTGGGAGACACCCACCTCCACGATGGCAGCTAGTGTTTGTGGATGCTGTTCTGAGAGTGTCCCCAGGCTGGCCAGTAGCTCCTTGGTAGGTGTGAGTGGGGGCTGGGTTGGTGGCCCACCACCTGCTCTACCTTGCTCCCTGGCGATTGCATTGGCACACTGTTTCGCATATCATATCAGGTCCATGCAGTGTCTGCACACCTGCTGGTAGGTGCGGTTATGGCCACCCACATCATTAACCTTCCTGCGAAGTTCCTGCCACAGGTCGTCACGCTGCTGGGCATGCTGTGGCACATGGCTGAACAATACCTCATAGTTATCATGGAGGTACGGTATGAGGGCATCATCCTCCAGGCGACTATACGCTGGCAGGCCTGAAAGAGGCATTGTCTGGAAGACATAATGATGGAGACAGGTCACAGTATCACAGAGATGTACAGAGATACAGCTGCACATACATTTGTATTAAATCTAGTACATATGAACAGTTATCTTTGCAAATCGTCATGACACTGACACGACTGACATGTTTGTGTCACACACATGTAACACCCGTTGTGCATTGGATATTATCACCATATACGTGTGTCACCTCATTACATTGCTCATACTCCATGTGAATGCTGTCTTGATGTGGGCATGTCTGTTTGCCTGTACTGGTGTTCTTACCTATCAGCACATGCCTGGGTGTGTCCACAGTAATGCTGTTGACCTTGATGCTGTGTATATGTCACATATCAACACATACACTGCCTTAACGGACATGAGCAGTGACAATGCAGACATGCGCATGGAAACCTTTACATGCATGTGTTTTGCCATATACATCTACACGGCACTGTACAGCAGTTCATCATCCTGCCACGTATCGCCTGTGTTGCACATGTGATACACATGGGACAATGGCTAGCCGGACATTATTCGCAGGGATGGTTATCAACTATAGCATGTACGGGCAAGGCCATGCAGTAGTGTGTATGCCCTGGACCATGTATGGGCATAAGATGTGAGGTTTTCTAGCTGTATCCGACAGCCATTTTGCCACCGCCAGGTGCATCAGTGCCACATTACTGATCCAGACAGTTAATGATACATCTACCATGCGGTCACCACACCATGTATGACAGAGATGACATGTGCAGCTTTGATGGACAGGGTTGCATGGTATGGCAGGAGTATGTAACATGTATGGCACAGGGATCTGTCCACCATGTGGCGATCCTTGTAGTAGGAAGGTGGCTGTTCATGACGTATGTCTTTCAGATCAGGATATGTACATGTAGCATGTCCAACATCACAGTGTTGCACATGTCTTTATGCAAGGTAGCCAGCATGCTGCATAGTCAAGGTGAGGATTGTGAAGGCTGGTGTCGCCCATCCACGCATGGCCAATACCCCTTAAAGGTGATATGTGATCCGATATTGGTCACCCGAGTGCTGAGTATGCCTGTCCAATGATCTCCATGCTCATGGATGGCACCCTGTCATGACTTGGGTGCCTTGTATGACTACCTAAAAGGCCTGGAGACATCACCAGCTCAGGGAGGCGAACTGCACAGTACCATCCCTTACACACAGTGTCCATAATGTTGACCGCTGCCTAGGTGGTAGTTCATGGGTACAGGGTTATTCACCTAGCAGTGACAATGCTATTAGCAGCTGTCAGATTGTGCACATATGTCATGCACCTCACCCACAAAGCCCATTCTGTATGTTGTCCACAACACTGAGACAGCTATTGCTCCTAGATCATGGCCATTCACATCCTTACATACGCAGATGCCTCCCATTTGTCTGTGTGGTATGGGCTACAATGAGGGGGGAGTACAAAACATTAACCCTGTTTTACTGTAGCTGCCAGTGGTGTGATATGCATATGTCACTCAGACACCTTTTGTAGTGTTGCTTCTGTCAACAGGCCACTGGTAGAACACTCCTGTGACATACGAAGGTACATCTAGTATACTCAGTGTAGCTGGAACACAGTATGGGTGATGATGTCCTATGACCTGTCACAGGTATGCTATGCATTGTGAAATCATTCATACTGGCATCTACATCTGTACTGCTAACATCTATGTTGATAAAGGTTCATGGACTTGCAGACCATACTCAGCAGGGTACTAGTGCAGTGCCTCCCATTATGACTGGTGTCTCCATTTGTGGGTTGCAGTGGGTTTATATTATCCAACACCCTATCTGTATTGCATATTCATGCTCAGCACTTGTTCAGAAGATGTAAGCACTTCATGAGCTACTAATTACTATAGCACCCATTCCAACTCATTTCCTACAAGTACACTGTTTGTCCTTACATTTACAGCTTGCTTACAGTACAACAGCTGTTGTACAAACGTACCTCACATATCTTGTGAGACATGGTTGAATATACAGGCATGTCCAAGTGTCAATTACCAGTGTTATTGCCTGTCTATATTATGAATATGGCAAACATGAGGCAACAGAGCAATTGTCTCATGTACACAGTCAATGCTCACCTCCCAACATACGACACTACAGCCTGTGGGAGATGCACATATGTAGCCATGCTGGGGGTAATGCTCTCTCCAACCCAGACTGAACCTGACATTCATGTGGGGATGTTAAACATTTGCAACACACCCCACTCATCACATAGTCTCACTAGATCACCACCACCACAGGCCATACATAGTATGACTACGACATTTGCAGAACCTCTCCATACTCTCTGTGTAGGCAGAGGCAGCCCCCATCACCAAACACAACCCCAATTACTTATAGCCCACAGATTCATGTGTGCCCATCAACTACAGCCAATAGGGTGTTATAACATACCCAACACACCAGTCATAGGTGACTCTATAGGCGGTCACACTGATGTCCCACTCAGCAGGCTACACAAGGCGATAGTCACTTACATCTGGCTGTTGGGTAACAGGATCCGCAACATAATCTATGCACCCATGCCACACCTCACCAGGTACAATTTGACTGTCATTCTCCATGTTAGTATGACTGCCCTGAGATGTAACTTCCTGGACTACATGTACAGAGACATGCAATAGCTCTCCGGTCTTGTAGCCCAGAAAGGTATCGCCCAAGCCCTGAGAAGCATTCTGCATTCATCCAGACTGATACCACTGTACAACGACTGAATGTTTCACTTCAACAGTTGCCTATGCTTCTGCTGTCATTCCACAGGCATCCAGTATCTGTCTGCTTTGAATGACATGGTCAACAAAACACGATGCTTTGGCACAGATGACCTGCACCTGTCGGCCCTGGGATTACAGATGACATGTAAGGCTCTTGCTGCTCCTATACTGTCTGTCTTGGACAGTTTCCAATAACATATTCACCACCAGAACAGGAGCAGGCAAGCAAAACCTGGGGTAATGTTACTCAATGCTTGACATCTTCATCTCTAACGCACTCAGGCGACGCACTCCTTATAATGGACCACTTCGATATCTCTGCAGTGACTGGGACCTGCCTCTAGGCTCCAGAGAGCACACCTGCACTGACAGGTTATACGCAGACCACACCTTTCAGTCATGTAACCAGGACCGGAACACCCACGGCGGAGGTGTGTCCGTATTTCACAAGGATGTACACACCTCCAGGCTGGTTACTTAGCACAATGCATCAGAGGTAATCCACGTGCAACTAACTGTGGCCAGAACTGCTATCCACATTGTAACTTGCTACGGATTCCACACCATACCCCACAGTTACTGGTCCTCATTTCTTGGTGTACTGGACAGTAGGGTTCAGACAGGAACTACTGATGTGAGACTGACACTACCCCACATTTAACTGGGATACCTACTTATGTACCGACACATTAGGCCAATGCTTTCTGGGATTCATAACCTCCAATGGCTGGATCAACCCATACACACCACCACCAAGGCCATCAATATCCTAGACATGGACATCACCAACATGTGACTGGTGTTCCACACCTGGAGTTATCCGTTCGTTGGTAGTTTCCGGATGTATGCTAATCACCCTTGTTATCCACATCCCGGCACCACACCCTTCACGGAATACACAGTACAAGATTTCTACAAGGCCTACTTCAGACATCTTATGACAGCGGTAGTAAATGTCATGACACCCGTGCAGATGGACAATGTACTTACAAACGCTGACACATACACCACTGCACTTCATTAGCACTTACACGACTGCATGGATCATGTTATCCCAAACAGAGCCATGATGGTACCCACCAGATAACAGACACCATTCTGGGGGTCCAGTTCCATAGACATAAT
Organism: Protopterus annectens; assembly: GCF_019279795.1. Taxonomy (NCBI): domain Eukaryota; kingdom Metazoa; phylum Chordata; order Ceratodontiformes; family Protopteridae; genus Protopterus; species Protopterus annectens. The sequence goes on from NC_056745.1 coordinate 925,501,647, forward strand.
GTACAACAAAAGGTGGAGGCTGTTGCAAAGTGGAGTACAATCCCATGGGTGGGGTAGCTCACTAGTCAGCCTCAGTAGGAATCCGGGATCCCTTATCACATCCTCCAAAGCTAGCTACGTAAACATTACTGTGACACATTCCAAGGACTACCACAAAGCATTATGGAGGTATGTCAGTACTCGATGGCAATACCCACATCTGCTCTGACATACGACGGTTAGGCAGGAACATTACAGAACCGAATGATATTGGCAACATCCTGGCAGATAGGTTCAATGCTAACTTTACACCCTCTCACTCCCTACAGGGCCAAAATCTATACAGGAACAATGCAGAGTCCCTGCGGTTACAACTACGCAGTTCCAACCTGCACTCTCTAAGGCCTGGAACACAGACTCCATGTGACCGTCCAACATCCCAGGCTGCGATTTACATAAACCTCAGAATGACATGGCTCCCCACTTGGCCACCAAATTCACTAATAGCCTTGTATTAGACATTGTGGCCCCTGAATGGTGCGCAGCAACAGTTATCACACTCCACACAGGTGGTGCCACAATGAACCAGAGGGACTATTGCCCTATACAGCTGACTGGATTGTTCTGCAAAGCTATGGGGCACATCATCATGGAAGTCATTCACAGAGACATTGGTGGGCTCCAGACCTTTGATGCCACCCAGGTTGGATTTGTTGGGCCAGACCATGGCTCCTACACCTGGTGGACTCCTTTGATATAGTTACCAGGGTAGTTGATGACGGTAAGGGGGTCCACACAGCCTACCTTGTCCTCTCATTGGCTTTCAGCACTGTTTTCCATTCTGGTATTGACAACATACACATCCACCTGCACATCGACCCCTACGTCTCGAGATGTTATGCAAAGTGGCTCACGGACAGGACCCACACAGTGAGGGTAGCATACCATAGTACCTACTGTAATTCAGTTACACTTGGCGTACCACAGTCCTCGGTCATAGGGCCCCTCATGTTCAGTATATGCTTCCCTGAGGTACAGGCTAGCACAGAAGGACTTTCCCTGAATAGGTTTCCAGACGACTGCAAACAAGGAGCCATGATTGATCCACCAGCTGATACAGACACCCTCCATAAGGGTGTCACTGTGACGGATACCTGGTGTTGATAACATGGCCTCAAGCTGCATGACACAAGGTGCATAGACATCCCCTTTGGATTACACCAATCACCCGCTGACTATCACATAGGTGGTAGTCCCCTACATACATGTGACATTATACAGGATCTTAGTACACACGTATATATCACCCACTCCTTTGATAACCATATTGCCAATGTGGCGTGGATATCCTTCTATGTGGCCACCCTTATCTGTAATTGGTTTGTAGCTGGAACAAAGGCACCCATTGTACCTCTATATTCCTGATGTATGACACACGTTCAAGGGTACAACACCCCTTTTGGGGTGTACCTTACAGAACACCAATGGCTTTACATACCACAACATTAACATACCATGAGGATTATTGACCTCCGAAGGATGACATATGCAGCACAACTACAGACACCACGACTGTACACATTTGCATATTGCATACTCAGGGGTGACCTCTGCTGAACATACAGGGCCCATGTCCACAACAATATTGATGGATATACTCCACATAAGCAACATAAGCAAAAGCCACTGAGAGCAACATGCTCATGGATATGTACACAAATGCAACAATGAGTGGGACATGCTTGAGGGGTACATTCCTGAACCAGACACTCACCATGCTTTGGAACATGATTCCTATGTACATCAAGCAGGGACCCTCACTAGCACTCTTCATGAGATACCTCGATGGGTGGATGGGAGACACACATGTACACCAGGGATCACTGCAGTGGCTGTACTGTACACAGGTGCAGGTAATAAATGGCTCTGCTGTTCACAGACACAGGACACTACCCTAGGGAGGTGCCGCCAGTGAAAATACTGTAGTTGGGCTTACAAATGGACTTGGCCAGACAGCATAGTACCTAACTATGAACCTGTGAAGCTATTACATGTCCTTTGTGCATGGATAATTGAGTAGCTCTTCCATTTCAATTAGCTATCATGCTGTTACAGTGTCCCGTGACTACAAGCCATATGTATCCTGTTATCGTGTATTGTACATGCCAATAGACATACCTTTTGTTTGCATGATATAACAGTTATGCTGTGTAAAATATCTGACATATCTACCTACAATACTGTACATTACACATATGTTAAACATTATCCCATAATGCAAATCATACTTGCACAGCAGGACCACCTTAGGCATGTTATTATCATTATATGCCCATACACATGCCTACTGTGACAGTATATCAACATATACTATCCCCTGCTATGGCACGTACTTGTTGAACAAATCCTACCACTGACGGCGGGTGGTGTAGAATTGTTGTGTTTAAAGCCCTCATGTAGCATCCCTTGTGATGTATGACATGTTTACCTTGTGGCCCACAGCAGGACACACAATTTCTACAAGCGTTGCTATGCTCAACAAGACATCACTACATAATACCTTTTCCCACTTTATGCATTGTGTACACTTTAATTAATACAAAACAAGCTCTACATACACTAACATACTGAGTGTTCTACATACCTTGTTAGCATTCCGAGTCTTCGTAAATATCACTCTTACACCTTTCCTGTTTAAACGGTTCTATGGTATGAGCATACGGTTTGAATGTATGGCAAGGCATCCTTATATACGTAGATACCTGTAACATGTGGTATCCTGCCGCCAATTGGTGTTCCTGAGTAAATTATTACATGCACATCAGCTGTGCAGCTACTCCATTTGCCAATTACATGGCAACAGTGGGGTATAATTGAATTCTCCACTTGGGCGTTGCCCTTTTGCCCTACCTTCGGGGAGACGGCCTGTATGTGTTTTGTTGTGAGGAATTGCAACTGCCATTTGGAGAGACACAGATATTTTGAATTCATGCCCCCTGTGGATTGTGTGTGATGGCTAGAGTATGTGGTTCTACATGTGAGTGTACCTATCATCTCAACTGTCTGATAAGGGACTATTGCAAACAAAACCTGTAACATCGCAGTCTGTTCCATTATACAACACCTAGGATTTCACATGGCGCCATTACAAATGTGTCTCTCACAAGGTATGTTAACGCTTCTGCAGATGTAATTGAGTGAGTGGATGTTTGTGATGTTATTACAGTCTGTATTGCAATTGTTTCAGGTGTGGGGGAGATGTAGGTGGGTGCACATAGCATATACAGGTTTGTGGGGACTGCATTTCTACATATTCCATATGTGTGTGTGGGCTCCTTCCCTAATTGAAGACCTATCATTTAGTAGACTAAAACTATGGTTGTTGCAGGCTTATACATTGAGCCATTGTTAATTGGTTCCTATATAGCATGCAGGTGAGGTTGATACTTCAATATCTCCAGAAATACATTGATATGTAAGGGAATGTTACTAAATGACAGCTGTCTCGTGTATTTCTGTCACAGATATTTGCACTCATTGCAGTTGTGTTGGTGACTGAACCTCTTTGGCATGGGTTGCCACCTTTTCAAATGGCCATAGTGGGACATTTGCAGGACACATATTGGTGTTTACAGGCCGACACATACCCATGGTCAGTACACAGGATAGAACATACTTTTATCCTAAATACATACTTATTCTTGTAGCACTTTAGCTACTTATCATGTTTCTTGTAACATTTACGTATTTTAGATACAGGAATAACTATTTAATGCAACTATTACATAATATATGGGACATAATTATGTCCTACAATCTCGGACATTTGCCCTTTTTAATATTTGTTGTCAGGACACAACTGCCGAAGGAGGGGCTGTCCCTCTTAAAGTTGGACAGGTGGTAACCATATGCCTACGGCCAGCTATGACCACACCTACCGTAATGATCTACCTCCAAGTTAGCACTAACAGACACACGATGCAAACACACACACACACATTACAGTCCCACGGAAATGCACACACACTTACACAGACTACAGCAATCACAAACACAGTTGAACACAGTACCTACCTGGACCGCAGCACCGGCAGCAATAACTAAATGTCCCTTAACATCGTGATAATATTACTTGCAGTTCTAGTGTTCCGGTTCTGTGGTCTTTCAGTCTTTAAGCCTCGTGATTACGCGTGTTGGTATGTAAAACATTCGGTAGTTGGCAGTATCCTATTTATTTGTACCTCCATGGTTGTGTACATGTCGTTGACCTATCTATATATTTGCAGATATAGGTGAATCCGTATATATCGACATATATCTCTCTATCACCCTTTCTATAGCTCTCTCTCTCTATATATATATATATATATATATATATATATATGGTGAGAGGGAGAACACACCTTTCGTTGTGTACATGGCGGTGTATACTGTTTCCTGAACTCTGCACGTTTGTGTTTTAACCTGTCACAATACACACCTGTCGTTAGTACATCTCGGGTAGCTTAGTTTTAGGTGATTGTGTACATGATTGCGTGTTCTACTCCTGGCAGTGGTCGTTTTACCTTTCAGAGCAGGCACTATTAGTACAGGGGTGAATAATGCTAGTTTCACCTGTTCTGGACATCATTGACTGTGATCTGCGCGATATTCAGCAAACCTTAGCCCTGTTTCACGCATATCCGTATAGTCATGTTTAAACAACGCTTACCAGCACTTGCCAACGCATAAACCCGCTAACATGTGCTAAACCTGATCTGATGACATGAATCCAACATCCATTATTCGTGCCTTCGGGATTACGTAATGGCCCTTGCAGAACGTGGAACCGGGAACATGCACGACAGTCAGTGCATTTACCACTTCTGGGATTTGTACACGTGTTATGGTGTTTTGTATGTGGACTGTACTACGGCTGTTACTCCATACTGCAATCAAATGTGTAACTCAGTTAGTTTACATATGGATGAGACCTATTCATGGTATGTCCAAGTGATGTATAATGTGCTACACCTTCACACAACCATGGGTGGAGCATGCTGGGGTGACAGATACCTGTCATGGGTACTCCCCATGCTTTGCCACTACATCCCTGATTACATTATATGGAGCCCCTCATTAACACACCAGGGAATCCATGCAGAGTGTGTGGGGAACAATGATTACACACATGGATCCCGCAATTGGTTCTGCTCCACTGAGGGACAGTTGGTTAATCGATGTGGTGGCGACAGCAGACACTGTTTACCTCAGTTGGTGAATGGCCTCTGACAATCTGGCATGTACCTACCGATGTACCTAGGAACCTATACATACAGTATCAACATATGCTGTTAGGTGCGTATACTGTTCAGGTGTTGACTTTCCTTGTTCCAATAGCTGTTGTGTGTGCAATGGTTGAGGGCTGCCTATGTAGGATTCACACAGTAGGCCACCTATACATTACAATTTACAGGTGGTCATGTGTGTGTGCCATCCAGTTTACTGTGTGTGCAGGTGGAGAGGTGTGTCAGTCTGTAGGGGCCTACACTGTCAGTGTATCTGCTATATGTTCCCTCTTTGCCAAGGCATGGGCATATTGGGCATGCCTTCGTCTGCCTACTGGGGCTGGCACAGGGTGTTCGTGGTCTGAATCCCTCTGTGCCTGTGATGACCTTGGCAATTGCCGTGGGCTGTGAGGGCCTTCACCATTATGTCCCTGCTGCAGCTGTTTCCGCAGGATCATATTATGTAGCATGACACATACTATGAAGATGTGGGCACACGTGCCTGGAGAGTACTGCAAGGCTCCACCAGATATGTCCAAGCAACGGAACCGTGATTTCAGCTTCCCAAACACATGCTCTATGATGATTCTGGTTTGTGCATGTGCCTCATTATGGTGTTCTTGCATGGGTGTGTGTGCATTTCTGATGGGAGTCATCATCCACTGCTCCAGTGCATAGCCAGCATCCCCCACAAGGTGGCCATATGGGATGTCCCCCCTGACAAATACCTGATACAGCTGTGAGGCATGCCAGATGTGGGAGTCATGGTAGCTTCCAGGGCTGCCAGCACACACATCCATGATAATTCCCTGGGCATTGCACACAACCTGGCAGTTGATGGAGTGGTATCCCTTGCGGTTTATGTAGTGCCTACCATGCTCACAGGGTGGTGACTTGATATGTATGTGAGTGCAGTCTATCACACCCAGTACCTTCGGGTAGTGTGCCACATGGTGGAAGAGAAGCATATTGCTGGCCAACTCCTCCTGTGTTCGGGGGAAGTATATATAATCATTGGCATGTGGTAACATGGCATCCAGGAACTGGTGTAGTACCCTGGATGCTGATGCCTGTGAGATCCCCATTATATCTCCAGTTGGCCTTTGAAAGGTATCTGTGGCTAGTATTCTCAAGCTTACACATACCTTCGTGTCCACTGGGGTGGGTTCCCCTCTGTTGTTTCTGGATCTCAGGCGTGGCCGGCACAGCTCAACTATTTGCTGTAAGATGTCCCTGTCCACCCTGTAACGCTCTACTATCTCCAGATCATGTAGCCCCTGGTAGGTTACCCTTGGTCTGAACACTCTTCTCCTCCTCCGGGGCCTGCAGTGGTTGTCAACATCATCCTCCACAACACCTTCAGTCTCTAACACATGGTGATGAATCACAGCTATGGCAGCTCCCAACATGTACATTGTAAAAGTTCCCCGTCTGTTTACATCGATGGTGCAGTGTTTGGAAATACACAGGTGTGTGTGAGGTGCCTTCACACTTTATACTATTGTGCTTTGAACACTGATGATGTCATAGCGTGTGTATGTACAATCGGAGCTACAGGGTATCTTATGTATTTTACCACAGGTACTGCTATTGTGGTGCTATTGTGGTGCCTTTGGTGTTGAATTACATTTAGCTGCCGTGGATTACCTCTTGCCCTTCCCTTAACATTTCTTAACATGCATTAAGCAGCTTGATTTCTTTTGTACTTTCCAAAACCTGGCTTATCTTGCGAAATGTGTTCTATGGCCGATCTACTGCAGGTTTGCTTTGCTCTGCGGTGACAGTTCTCTTTTCTTTGCAATCCGACACCTCCCCTATCCTGTTCTGCAGGTTGCTGCGAGCAGACTTGTTAGCTGCCATCAATTGCCCACTGTGAGTTAATAGGTGTTAATTGCTCAGTTGTACTCCAATTACCCTACTGCGGCATTTCCTTATTTTCTTCCCCTAACCTTCCTGTTTGAGCTATGGTGCGCAGTGCGTGCATCCGCTTACTGGGTTTTGGGCACATTTTCATCCACGTACACATGCACTTTCGGGCACCATATGTGCTCTCAGCTAAACGATGCTATACCTACATCCCCACCCCTATCCTGCGGCTTTGCTTAGCAATGGACAGCCTGGATTTGCATTGCTCCAATGTGCTTACAGCTACGGTGGCACACCCCACTGCTGATGTCATGTATACCTCCAAACCACTGATCGGTGTTGTAGTGCTGCGCCGTATGGTACATCCTTGGTCCGGCGGGACGTTTGTGATTCACTATTACTTGCCTCATTTGCATAGCATTGACTACTAATTCATAGTTACCACGCCGAACACTGTCACAGACCCTTAGCAACCCTTGCAGCTTGGCTGTGGTGTACCATGCATACCATTGAGTATTATGGTGAAATCATGATTTGTATTACATTGCGATTTTATGACATTTGTATATATTTTCCTTGTGTTCCTGTTTGTGCACACATGCCCTGCGGTTGTACTTTGCGTTACTGTGGACATGACATTAAATGTTGTTTTTTAGGTGTTGTGCATCTTTTCTTATGCCATTGGCTGTATATTTAGCCACTGGCATATGTTAACTTTGTAATACATGAGTCTGGTCTGCTTTCATAGCTCCGATGCTCTGTTTGACAAAATGTAAACCTTTTTTTTGGTTTACATTTCTGTAGTCTTACGCTATGCCTGCACCACTTAATGAATCGCTATGTACCTTCATTTGCATGGTGCAGCACTGCGCATGGGGTGATTAGCATACCTGAGCCGAGGGCTGCGCAGATCTGGAGTACGCTGGTAGTGCACGTGGAATTGGATCATACCTGAATCGCTCGGCGGCCATATTTAGCATTATACCACCTACGCTACGCCTGCGCCTGACGCAAGCTTCATGAATCCCGGGGCTACATTTTTCTACATTTTTGTAAACTGAGCTATGAAGAATGTAAATACGTGTAAAACAGGCTAACTATTGTGCACATGCTACACGTTCTTAAGTTCACAATGCTTTTGCAGATTTTTGGCAGTCGGCAGTAAGCACAGAGATGTTCTAGTTTCAGGACAACTTTCCACAAGAACTTGTACTGATTAAGGCTCACTTCCACTGGCTAGTAGTTTATCAAAAATGTTATAGGTTTTTGCTTCACTTTGAATGCCTGCTTATATGGACATCCTGTTCTGGCTTTTATTAGTTAGGAAAGGGGGAAGATAGGACACTAGGATAAAAGGGAGGAGGAGCAGGCAAGGAAGACACAAAAGGGATGAATTAACTGTGTAGTGCCAGACGAGGAGGGCGATGATGAATATGTTTTGGTGGAGATAGACCCCCCTTCTTTCCAAACATAAGATAGATAGATAGATAGATAGATAGATAGATAGATAGATAGATAGATAAACAGACAGATAGATAGATAGAAAGATGGGGAAGGATGAATGGCAGATTGTATAGGAAAGAGGGTTAGGGAACAGGTAAGGATATTGACATTAAGATAAAATACAGACAACATTATGCTGGGCTAACAAGTTGAGGGAGAGACAGGTACACAAAAGGTGGATGGATGTAAAGGAGATAGTCAGAAAACCCTTACAGTCAATTCTTCACCAGTCTGGAGAACCTCAAAGCATTTCCTAGACAGATGCTCCTGGGTGGGAGGATCCCAATGTTGATGGAGTCAAGAACTCCAATGGCTCTATGGTCAGAGCTGACCAGAATAGCAAGTCTTAAACCTGCTGATAAAGACTATGGTATACATCCCACCACCTCTCCACTGTAGCCTCCACCAGGTCAAGCTCAGAATACTGGCCATCCTGGCTGTCATGCTGCATGATGCTGACAGAGATATAGCCACCATTTCTACTTTGTGGAGCACATCCTGGATGGGGCAAGGGGTGGTGGTGATCCGTCCCACACCCTCTTTTACTGCAACTGAGGTAACCCAGGTTCTACTGGATCTGCAGAAGGAAACAAAAAAAGGAGACAAGAAAAGAACTCATGAGTATTTCACTTCAAAAGCCTTTCCTTCACAGAGAAAAATAAGAACAGTGACATTTTACTCAGTACTTTTAAACTGGCAATAATTAAATATATGATAATTAATTGTCATACCAATAAATATTGGTATATAGAAGTTTAGTTAGAGATCTCTTTGGACCTGAAAATTTAATATCTTTGCAATACCGCATTTCCTTAACTGTGACTGAAAAACTGTATACATTTCTGAATATATATGATTGATATCATTACATATATTTGGTATTCTCAGTGACAAGTTGTCAGTGTTGTGTTTGATACAATTTGTAATATGCCACCGCTATAGTCCTTATTACAGGCCTTATCTGTACTTCACAACTACTTTTTTCTTGCTGTAACTATGAAACTTTAGCAGTATAAATTTTTTTAATACATATCTATTTTTGTTGATGATAGACCATACTATCGGACCAAGGCATCAGCCACACCTGTGTCCTCAGGTAAAGGCTGTGGCTGTCATTGATCTCATCAGGAAATGTAGAAATAAGAGAAAAAAAAGAAGAGATTAATGAAGATGATGTCTGTGCAGTGTACTTCAAACCGTTAACTGCAACTGTTATACTGTGAACTATAATTCCTATAATCTTTCCCCATATATTTACAGCTATTCCTCCCTAATTCACATGTTAACAAGTCAAATGTATAGTAAAAACTGAAATGTAAGAGTTACTAAAGAACTCTAGCATCTTCTCTTGAACCTCTTCCACTCACCAGACAACTTGGTTTGGATTCTCCCACTGCATCAGTCACTGGTACAGGTTGTGCCAATAAGAGATGTAAATTCATCCCCTAGCTTTGTCCAAGCATAAATCTTTTTAAATGGCTCTGCACCCACCACCTCTAACCTCTCCAGGTATAAAGCCTGCAGGAAATGAAAGAAGTGTTACGTTGACCTCTTTCAGGAGTCATTGTCTCTGCCAGGTTCAAGTCAGAATGAAGAGGTGGATTTGAAATTCGGATCACTGGGGTGTTAGCTCACAGCCGCTGATGTGAGACCTCATCTAGTCAGGCATCCTGCACTGGCATCTGTTGAGCACCAGAAAGCAGATACATTCACATAATACCTGCACATGCACCTGCTTTGCACTAGAAAGCAAAGAAAGAAAGAGTTTGCATGTGTGTCTGAACTCATCAACAAATATGAATGCAGTTTCACAGACATACAGTAATGTAATTCATAGAGCCGAGTGCCAAAATGTACCATTTGAATAAAAACTTTTTAACTTGTACAAATTTTGATCCTTTCTCAGTGCCACCCTATGGCTAGCCACATTCGCTGATGACTGCCAACTCGGAGCCATAATTGACTCTCTGGTTGATGCTGACATCCCCCAAAAAGGCCATACTGAGACGGACACCTGGTGTCAAAGTCATGGCCTCAAGCTAAATGGCAAAAAATGCATAGTCATCCCATTTGGGAAAAACAAAACACCCACGACTTACCACATAGGTGGCAGCCCCCTTAATACAGAAGAGGTAATAAGAGATCTGGCGACCCAGGTAGATAGTAATCTCTCCTTTGACAATCATATTGCCAAAGTAGTTAGGAAATCCTTCTATGTGACCCATCTAATTACTAAAGAGTTTGCATCTAGAAATAAAGAGGTTATAGTGCCCCTCTACCCATCACTCATTAGACCCATCATAGAGTACAATGCTCCATTTGGGATGTACCTCACAAGATACTTCCAACAGCTGGAAAGACCACAAAAGTACCTCACCAAGAGGATTACTGGCCTCAAACATATGTCCTATGCAGACCGACTGAAAAAACTCCGGCTGTAGTAATTGGCATATACCTTACTCAGAGGTGATCTCTGCCTGACTTACAAAGCCATGTCCAATTCAGAATTGATGGACATGCTCCACCTAAAGAAATCTAAGTCACTGCAAGCCACGCGCTCTAGTGAGCTAAACCTCACCACAACAATAAACAGAACATGCTGGAGGAATAGATTGCTGTCACAGAGACTCCCCATGCTTTGGAACAAAATTCCTATCTACATTAGGCAGAGCCCCTCACTAACACTCTTCAAGAGAAACCTTGACGAGTGGATGAGTAACAGAAAATACACCCTTGGGATCACTTCATTGGCTCTGCTTGACAGAGGCTCAGTTAATTAATCAATGGGGTGGCGAAAGCCAACACACTCTGGCTAGGCTTATAAATGTCCTCGGGCAGATAGCCTAGTACCTACCTATGAACCTATGAACCTACGGGTACCCTTTTATGAGCAGGTTGATAGAAAGTAAGGATTTAAAGAAGTAATTTAGAACAGACACATTTACCATCAAAACAACAACAATTGAATATTACTATTGGAAGTTAGTGTGACATCTACACGATTAGACTCTGTATTACTCATAAAGAAGAAATTTGTATTATAGTACATTATTATTATAGTATATTAATGTATTCTACATGTTATTGGCTTTGCTGTATAAAGCATCATATTTGGTTGATATTCAGTAATTTAACACCAGTGGAGTTGCTTACCGCAGAGCAGCAGACTGTGGTATCTAGCAAAGGAAACGCTAAGGCTCAGAAAGGGTATGGGTATAATAATTGCTGCAAAACTTCTATTACTAGGATAAAGATGTTACAGAATCAGGGAACAAGACACGAGAGAGACAATTTTTACTACTGAGAAAAAAAACACATCTTAATGGCTGCATTTAGAACCTATGGAAGACATCTTTTTGGAAGAGTGGGGTCAAAACACTCTGCCTGTTTCTGATAAGGTGTGGCATGAAGTTATGGCTGACATAACTGCTATAGGGGAAGAAACTGCAACTTGGCACAGCGCAGAAAGAGGTAATAATATGCTGGTCAGTGCAAGGAATAAAGCTAGGCAGAATGTAACTGCACATAGTAGCACTGGTGGTGGGCCTTCCACTGTCCATCCTTTAACACATGATGAGCAGAACCTGCCTCTTTATGAGGCAATGACTGTAATGCAGAAGAAGATGATGCAGGGCTCATTCCAGGTGGTGTGGACACCACTAATATGACAAACCTGCAGCATTCACACACATGTTGTGCAGAGGGTCAATTGTTTGCTGGCAGTGGCAATTAAATGGCCTGTTCCATTATATGTTTATCACAGCAGCATAACCATATAATTATGTATGTCTAACAGATCTGGCACCATAAGTAATCACATGCTGTGATGCACTAAGCAGGCTAATGTTGACAGCAGAATGTCTGTCAGCAATGATGTCATTGCTCTCATACTCATTATACAGCCTCAAAACAGTGGCAAATAACTGCAAAGTGTACTGGCTAAACCACCTGTCCTGTAGCAGGCTGTAAAGTCCATAGCAAGTGACACAGGCTCACACACTCCCCCAAATGTGGAAACAGCATTACATGAAGGTGGGAAATACCATGTAGCTCAAATTCTCTTTCCTGTACACAAGCTGAACCTTTGGAGGAAGTTGCAGAAGGTGAAAACACCTTTCACAGTTATGGAGATATGCAAGGCCTTGTCTGCCCAGTAGTAAATGTGTCATGACACAGTTCACATACAGACTACTGCCACTGAGAGTCAGGTAGAGATGGTTTAGAGTGCTACATGGTATACATGAGGAAATTAACCACTACATGGAAAAGATGGAGTTCATGGGCAATGACATGATGATCTTTATGCACCGTAAGATTGCTCACATGGCATCCATGTCAGACTATACTTGGACTTTAGTAAGGACTTATCAGACACACACTGAGGACAATGCTGGACATGGAAATGGGAAAATCTACATGTATACTGGATGAGTAGGTTGGACACTAACAAAGTGCTGAAGGTATTCCTGTGGATTCCCTCCAAGAAGAAGGCAGTTAAGTCTCATCAGACTTCCACATCATGAAGAACTTCTGAGTCGAGGTCTAGGTACTGCAGCTCTGTTTGTTCAATGTCAAGAGGTTCCTCTGCACAGAGTTCATCCCACCGTTGGAGCAATTCAGCATCAAGCTCACATGCTAACACTTGCTCATGTTCTATGGGAATGCCACCAATACTATTATTAGACTAAACAGTGTCAGAAACTTCTCTGTGTGGAAGATTTTCAGTCCATATATCTCTAGTTAATCAGTGTATATTAATCAGATCAGACAATAGTAGTAAACGTAGCGAGCTTAAACTCGTCTTAAGTAAAAAAAAAAAAATAAATAAAAAATATATAATTTGAAATATTTTACAGAATTGCTAAGTATTTGAAAGTAATCCAAGCAAGGCAGGCAGTCTGTTTCCAGTCAAAAATCCTTTATTAAGTACACAGACAAGCGATCCAAGTAAAACAGAAATAACAGAGTAATAGTTTCCTCACAGGCTTTCTAAATACTTATATACTTTTTATCAGGCAAGGAAGTGGTTTATTGTGCTGTAAAACAAAGTGTTATTGGTACACATGTTAAATTCACATCTCTTACACCATCAGTGTGACATTCGAGCTGGTTCTGCCCTACTTAGTAGCTGTCATAATAATATAACCCTTATGTACTTTAAATACAATTTATAATGATGTGGTACCTCTTATTTAACCAGATTATTAAGTAAATTATTAAGTCTGTGATTTTATCCAAGGCAATATACTACATGGCTGGAAATATATTAACCTTAGTCCATCTGGCAATCAAAAAATATATATAAATATATACATATACACTTTGCATGTAAAAAATGAATTGTAAATATCATATTCTATTTCCATAACCTATTGTTAAAGATCGACTGCGGTGGTGGTGCTGCGGTAGCGTTGTCGCCTCACAGTTAGACATTGCCCGTTCAATTCTCAGTTTGAGTGTTCTGTGTGGCGACATGTGTGAATGGGCATTCCTTCATTGAAGGTTGTGCGTTAGGCCCGGCAAGCCAGCACGTAGAAATCTACTGCCAATCATTAGTGGACCGGAGTTCCGCTGTGGCGACCCCTAACCGGGAAAAGCCGCAGGACACAAACAAAATTGTTAACAAAGATCGCTTTTGTCCTTCTAGACTTCTTCAGATCTATGTAGAAGAACCCTAAAAACTATCTATAAAAATATCTATAAAAATATTATAGTATAATTAGTTAGTATTGTTATTACACATCATTTTGAATAAAGTGGAAAAAAGGGAACAAGAAAAAGAAAAAAATAATGAGAAAAAATGTATGATGATGGAAACAAAATATAAACTTAACAATTGATTTTTTACATGCAAAGTGTATATGTATATATTTATATGGGTCCCCTTCAGTAGATCGAACTTTTAAATGTTCGAAGACGATATGGCCGAGACCATAACTTTGAACATTTAAAAGTCCAAACGGACTGAATGGAGATCCGCATACAGAGCGGAATGGGAAGATTTCCCATTTCCGCAATGTAGTGCGATCTCGGAGTTGGTATATAAGTAAGGGGGGCATAGACCCCTGTTACAGAAGTTTAATTTTGTTTTTTTTGTTTTTTCTTTTTTTCCTTCAGTGTTCGAACTATTACAAGTTCGAACATATGGTCTCAGCCATACTTGATTTGAACTTGTAATATATTCGATTTACTGAAGTAGATCCATTTATATATATATTTTTTGATTGCCAAATGGACTAAGGTTGATATATTTCCAGCCATGTAGTATATTGTCTTGGATAAAAATCACAGACTTAATAATCTGGTTAAATAAGAGGTACCACATCATTATAAATTTCATTTAAAGTACATAATGGTTACATTATTATGACAGCTACTAAGTAAAACAGGACCAGCTTGAATTGCGCACTGATGGGTGAATGGATATGAATTTAACATGTGTACGAATAACACTTTGTTTTACAGAACAATAAACCACTCCCTTGCCTAATAAAAAGTATATATATATATATATATATATATATATATATATATATATATATATTTAGAAAGCTTGTGAGGAAACTATTACTCTGTTATTTTTGTTTTACTTGGATCGCTTGTCTGTCTACTTAATAAAGGATTTTCAACTGGAAACAGACTGCCTGCCTTGCTTGGATTACTTTTGAATACTTAGTAATTCTATACAATATTTCAAATTATATATTTTTTATTATTTTTTTGACTTAAGATGAGTTTAAGTTCACTACTTCTGCTAATATTGTCTGATCTGAGTAATATACAGTGATTAACTAGAGATACATGGACTGAAAATCTTCCACACAGAGAAGTTTCTGACACTATTTTGTTTTTGGACCCACTATACTTGTTTAGTGGGTTGTTTGAAACTTCGGGGATACCACAGAGATTGCTTGTTTTTTTTTTCAATACTATTATTAGGGGACATTGTATATGACACATTCCAAATGTAATAGAATTTTTCAAGTACTGTAACACATAACTCACCAGGAAAATAACTTGCAGAGTGACACAGAATTCACAGCAAATCACATCACATCGGTTAGAAGTGGCAAATACAGCACATATCTTCATGTTCCTGAAAAAATACAATAAAAAGTAACTAAAAACGTGAAAACTGCTGTAACAATAAAATATTTCAAGGTGAAAAACAAAAACAACTGTTATTTGCATTAGCAACTAAATAAAGCTTCAGTAACACATCGTTTGAATTACTCACACTAGAACATTTACCCTCAAGGTGAATTTCTTGGCATCTATGTTTTGACCACATAATAACCTGGTTATAATTAGAGACCCAATCTTAATCCTCTATATTAGCATTGTTATTCAAATTCTACCTTTTATCATTACATTATCTAGCATCCATTTCCAAGCACTTTAACTGAGGCACCTTAGTTAACTTTCTATTGGAATTTACCATTTCTGAAATCTTAAACATTTATATTACTAATTCTGTTCTTGTCATATTAATGTTAATCACCCTTGACATCCACATCCCACCCCTACCCCCCAGTAAGGAAACCTCTGTAAAAAACTTCTCCAAAGCCAGCTTCATGCTACTCAAGTCAGAAGTGACAAACTTCATGACACCCATGCAGATGGGAACTGAAGGTTCAACTGCTGAATCCTACACTAAGCCAATGTACGAGCACATCCACTCGTGCATGAATCGTGCCATTCCCAATAGAACCAAGACGCTATCCTCCAAAAAAAGGAAGCCAATCTGGTGGTCCCTTGCCATAAACAAACTTTACAACAAAAGGAATAAACTGTTGCAGGAAAGAAGAAAATCCCAGGATGCAATAAACTCCCTTATCAGCCTCAGTAAGAAGCTGAGATCCCTCATAAAATCCTCCAAAGCTAGTTACGAAAATAAAATTGCCAAAGATTTCAAAGACAATCACAAGGCATTCTATAGCTATGTTAATCTAAATGGCAATACTCAGATCTGCTCTGAGCTACAACAGAATGGCATTAAATATACTATTCCCAAGGATATTGCCAATATCCTGGCAGATCGATTCAGTGCAAACTTCATCCCCCTCTCACCCCCTAAAGAGCCCATCTCAATACTGAAAGATTGCCAAATTCTGGTAATAATGGCCACACAGGTAAAAACGCACTCTCCAAACCTAAGAATACAGCATCCATGGGACCAGACGACATCCCTGACTGTGTACTATATGAACTACAAAATGAACTGGCACCTCACCTAAGTGTCATGTTTAATCTTAGCCTCACCTCAGGCTTGGTGCCCACTAAGTGGTGCACAGCTACAGTTATCCCACTCCACAAGGGGGGATCTACCTTGGATCCCAGGAACTACCACCCCATCAGTCTGATGAGCCTGCTCTGCAAGGCCATGAAACGTATTATCATGGAACTTATAAACAAAGACATTGGCAACCTTCAAACACTGGACTCCATGCAGTTTGGGTTCGTGAAGGGCTGATCTTGTCTCCTGAACCTGATTGACTTCTTTGAATCAATCTCCAGAGCCGTGAACAAGGGTAATGTGGTCCACACAGCCTATATGGACCTCGCCAAGGCGTTTGACACCATCCCCCACTCTGGAATCATAGATAAACTTACTAAGCTGGGCATTAATCCCTACATCACTCAATGGGTTTCCAACTGACTTACTGACAGAACCCACACTGTAAAAGTAGTTGACTCCAAATCCAGCTCCAGACAAGTGACAAGTGGAGTACCTCAGGGTTCAGTCCTGGGACCGCTCTTGTTTGGCATCTACTTCTCTGAAGTGTAGGCCAACACTAAGGGACTCTGGCTAACAAAGTTTGCAGATGACTGCAAACTGGGAGCCATTATTGAATCCCCAAATGATGTGGATATTCTACAAAAGGGCCTTACAAAAACAGATGCTTGGTGCCAGAGCCATGGGCTCAAGCTCAATGCCAAGAAATGTATAGTTATCACCTTTGGGAAAAAACACATACCCATGAATTACCACATAGGTGGCAGTACACTAAACACCAAAAGTGTGATAAGAGATTTAGGGACACAGGTGGACAGTGGTCTCACCTTCAATAACCACATCGCCACAACAGTCAGGAAATCCTTCTATGTGACACACCTCATCACTAAGGGCTTTTCATCCAGAAAAAAAGAGGTAATTGTCCCACTGTACTCATCCCTCATTAGACCCATTATAGAATACAACGTCCTGTTTGGTATGTACCTCTCAAGACATCTGCAACAACTGGAAAGGCTGCAGAAATACCTCACTAAAAGAATCACAGGCCTAAAGCAGATGCCCTATGCTGACCATTTAAAAAACTCCACTTATACTCTGTTGCATATCGTATACTCAGAGGCGATCTCTGCTTAACATACAAGGCCATGTCAAACCCAGAGCTGTTGGACATGCTACACTTAAAGAAATCACAATCCCTCAGAGACACATGCTCCAGGGATCTAAAGTTTGTCATCACAATGAGCAAAACATGCTGGAGGCATAGGTTCCTGACTCAGAGACTCCCCAGACTCTGGAATAGACTGCCCATACATGTCAAGCAGAGCACCTCTTTGGCCCTCTTCAAAAGGAACCTTGATGACTGGATGGGAGATAGGAAATTCACCCCTGGGATCACGTCAGTCACCCTGCTAGACAGGGGTCCAGGGAAGTAAATACTGTGGATAGAAATAGCCAGGGAATTGTTATGGCTAGGCTTATACAGGCCCTAGGGCCGATAGCCTAGTACTAACCTATGAACCTATGAACCAGTTAGTCATTAATGATACAAGGACAATGTTAGTCATTTAAACTCCAAGTACAGCTTCTGGTAAATGTTAACCACCCAGCATGTAGAGCAGTTATGTATATCATTTTAAGTACCACTGTCCATTTTTCAATATTACACTTAAAGTGGACTTATAACAACTACTATAATAGCAGTTTCTCAATAATTTAACATTGCATTATTGCATACTTGATGATAAAAACTCCCATTAAAACAACGTTAAATAACCTTCTGTTAGGAAGTAAAATTTCTAGTAGAGAAACCTAATCTGATACAGTATTTCAGAAAAATTGGTGAATTGCAACCACAGAATAAGTTTTCCATGAGAAAGGGCTGCATTATTGTCAAACAAACAAAAGAAGACATACCTAAAATGAACACAGCCTGATATTTTACAGCATTAATCTTATGGCTATTATCATGGCCCCTACATAAGTAAGAGTGAGACATCCTCTTTTGAGGCCACTTTTATGTTCAAATCAATAAAGATTAATTGTATGGCCTATTAGCAATGCAAGCCATCATTTGACACCAGCAGATGCTTGTTTTATTTATTATTAATTTGTTAACAAGGTAAGACCTACCAGACACATACTTCTTTGCAAACATATCACGGTAGCACTAACTGATAGGGTAGTGAGATAACGAATCTCAATCCTGGATAAAACTCATCAGTAGTCTCTGCCATTAACATTCCATGTTGTACTGCCAAAACTTTATAGAGTTTAATAATAAAGGATTGAAAGTATGTCAGAGCAGCTAGTATGCACACCTGCCTACCTAGCCTGATGTCTCTAAAGAGACAGAACACGTCTGCATTGAATCTGCAGTACTATATACTGTTTTACAGAGAAACAAGCATGCAGACCTGAAGTGTTAATTAATTAATGTTAGTATGTTCCCAACTTTAATTTCCCCAGAACTAGGAGTTACCTGTACAAGTCAAGGGAAAATAAGCTAATTATACTCACAATTCAAATGATCATCAATTTAAAACTATATCGTCATATGTAATATTAAATAATTCAGAACCACTTAACATAAAAATGTACTGTCAAAAAGTGGGAAATATTGTTAAAAAGACAAAAAGTAATAACAATATAGGACAACAATATCAAACCTTATAAGAATTATTTGTGCATGGGCTTATATATAAATAATAGATCCTATTGTTTTCTAGGGAGAAAATAACCAAGGAACTTAACTTGTGTTTTAAACATCATCTCATTAAGCTCCTCAGTTTTAAAATAGAAGCAATAGAGCTTGCTTCATTTATGCCTGGGTATCTAAAGGCATCTACCCTTAACTGCCATAATAGTTCCCTCTGTTCTAGTTTCAAAGTTACTGGACCAACCCTCCTTGAAGATTATGTTTTTGAAGCGAGGTTATCCCAATAGTTCTGAATTATTTAATATTACATATAACGATATAGTTTTAAATTGAGGATTATTGTGGATTTTATGGAAGTCAGCTGACTAAATCATGTGATTTTCTTGGTTATAAAATGCTTCCTTCATTGCTTTTTATTTGTCTGATGAAGTAGGGGTCTTATACTCTATGAAAGCGCTAACAAGAATAGTATTAAAAGTTTTTTATGTACGTGCATTGTCCTTGGCATTTTCTTTTCGTTTTTTTAAGTAGTTTATTTTTGCTTTTCTAAATTATTCTTAATCAGTTTGAGATGATGACATTGACCTGTGAATATATGTAAACAAAATGTATTATTCAAATAGGATATTTATCAATGTAAGTGGTGCAATAGGTAGCACACATGCCTTTGGTATAGAAAGCTGTGGGTTCAGTTCCCACTCCAAGTAGATGGACTGCTGACACTCCTGAGTGTGTTCCGCTTCAGATGAGGTATTATATCGAGGCCCCATCTGCCTAAGATGATGGTAACTTACTAAAAAGGGCTAACCTGGACAACAAAGGATAAATAAAAAAGGGCATCATATCTCAGCCTGCTTAACTTTGCTAATTATGGTTTTACTTTTATAAGATGAGGTACGCTATTTCTTTTAGCCAATGATCTTTCTAAGGTATGGCACCAGCTTTAAATTAGAGTCTGCTGCCATGACAGTTTTATGGAAATCCAGTTACTGCAGTGGCTTAAATGAAACTGGAACACAACACTTCCTAATCACTGAATCAACACTCTTGTCCACTGTTGAAATTTCTTCTTTAATTTTGATCCGGAATATAGTGTCCATGACAAGAGTTAAAACTAGCCAAACGTCATCCTGAGCAGCATTCAGAATACTAACATAAAAGAAATACCTAAATTTATGAAATACATATATGAAATCATATATAACGACTTTGACATGGGAAACAGTATTTTCAAAATTTTACAAAATATTTATAAACTTTAAAACAACACCCAAAACCTTATATTGGAAATATATAACAAAAGGACACTCAATACAATTAACTGAAGATATTAAAACAAATATCTTATTATTGATAAACTATACATCCATTACACAATACTGGAAAGTTTTTAATTGGAAATGCTTGCATAGAGCATTCTTAACCCCAGACAGAATCAGTAAAATTAGTTCTTCCATAAAATGAATATGTTGGAGATGTGAGCAAGTACACAATGCAGATTGGAACCACATTTTCTTTGATTGTGTTAAAATTAAGCCATTTTGGAATGGTATTAATAAATTTCTACAAGCTTTTATAGATTCATAGGTAGATACTAGGCTATCGGCCCTAGAGCCTATACAAGCCTAGCCATAACAATTCCCTGACTATTGCTTCCCACAAATATTTACTTTCCTGGACCCCTGTCTAGCAGGGCTACTGATGTGATCCCCGGAGTGAATTTCCTATCTCCCATCCAATCGTCAAGGTTCCTCTTGGAGGGCCATTGAGGTGCTCTGCCTGACATGTATGGGCAGCCTATTCCAGAGTATGGGGAGTCTCTGGGTCAGGAACCTATCCCTCCAGCATGTTCTGTTCATTGTGATGACAAGGTTAAGATTACCCTGGAGCATGGGGCTTGGAGGGATTGGGATTTCTTTAAGTGTAGCATGTCCAACAACTCTGGGTTTGACATTTGTTTTTGTTTACTGAATCATTTTATTTAACTAAAGCTCTTGTATTATTAAATGTGAACGAAGGTCCTCATTTGAGTAGATCAAACATGTATCTAGTATGGACTATACTTGCAATTTCAAGGAAATGTATAACAAGAAGATGGAATACAAACACAATACCAACTTTGGAAGACTTCTACAGCCAACTGAAGACCACAGCATTATTGGAAATTAAAATTAAAGAACTAAGATATTATCCAAAGCCATTAATCAACAACCCTTGGGGAAAAATCTTATCATTGATTGACACTATAGAATAATTGATCAGACACTCTAATAATGGATTGGACATACTTATAAAGTAACTGTATACATTAAGATCTGTTATAGTGCCAGCCTAATGTAAATAGTGTACATAGTTATTTAAGATGTTATGTATAAATACTCTGTAATACATTCACATGTATTTGAAAAATAAAAAAAAAACTTTGAGAAAAAAAAGAATACTAACATAAAGTTGCAATTGATGAAATTACACATGGAGGGCACAACTCTCAAAACACTGCACTGCAACACCGTTCTGTTTATAGATCACCACCTGCTGGTAAAGTAATGTGTTGTTTACACATGTGCAGGTCAACAGAAAAAACAAATGAGTAAAAGAGGAGTTTTGTCTCAAATGCCATTGGTTAGTTCATTTGTCATACTTAAAAATGGGGTCTATATTAGAACATCGAACTTTCAAAATTTCTAATGTTCTAATATCGAACCCTATTAATCGAAAATTTAAAACATTGAACATACAGAAGAGCAAATGTTTTTCCCTAGGAAAAAAATTGTTGTTCCAAAACACATACACACAACACAAGCACACCAAACAAACAGCAATCCACACACATACACCTAAACATTACACCTAACCCTACACTAAACTATACATACACCACTAACTATCCACTTACCTTAACCCAAACCCTAACCCTAAAGTCCGTCACTATCGCACAGTCACCTCACCCATGCCCTAACCCTAACTCACATACCCCGCCCTAACCCTCACATCCACACAATCGCACACTTACCTGACCCATGCCCTTACCCGACCCACGCCCTTACCCTAACTCACCTAACCTGCCGTAACCCTCACGTCCACACAATCGCACACTTACCTGAACCTGACCCATAACTTTTCACCACAGTGCTGAAAATACTGAAGCAACAGAAACGGACAACCAAATTCTTTCCCTAGGAAAAATTTCAGTTTTCTGTTTCTTCGATATTTTCAGCGTTCGCTGAAAAACGGGTCGATATTAGAACACTCGAAATTTTGAAAGTTTGGTGTTCTAATATAGACCCTTAAAAATGATGGCTTAAATATTATTCAGTTATTTTCTGGAATGTTTCTGTCATTAGATAGCATTTTCTTTCTTTACTTTTGATGGACTTACTTGTTAGTCATTAGCCAAAGAAAAGAAAAGAATACTGGTTAGTGGCCTGCCACAAATGTCATAAATTTTCCTTGGGGGAAAAGGTGCTCCTAGCTTTTAAACAAAACTTGTTTTTGGCTATTGTACCTCAACCAAACAGCATTTGCTTTAAAGTCATTTAATAACTTGACACATTTCCATATATATTTTATATATATATATATATATATATATATATATATATATATATATATATATAATTTGTTATTGTTACGGTTGTGGTTAATGGTATTAGAGAAGGCAAGGAGGGCTGAGGTGGTGCTGTGATGAGGCCTGAAACCATGCTGAGAGTTTGCCAGTAAATTGTTTTGGGTAAGAAGGTGCATCAACTGTACATGTACATAATGACAGACATTTGAGTTTCAGACATCAAACCCTTCGGAAAATTCATACTAATGCCAAACCTACAATTCTATCAACTTTCTAAGTTTGTAAGAGCAATATTTAAAAATTGTCCATATTTTTGGGTCTTTGTCCCACTTTTATTTATGGCTTTGTCAAGATTTCTTGCTCTGTGAGGTTGAGAGGTATGCTGTCATTTGACTTTTCATAAAGTCGATAATATGGTCTTGACCATATGAAGTTCGACTTTCTGTTGAGTCAGTCTTCTGAAGTAGAGCCATACGTATATGTGTGTGCATGTGTGTGTATCTCTCTCTCTCTATATATAGCTATATATATATATATATATATATATATATATATATATATATATATATATATATATATAAAGACAGCGAGAGAAAGTGCACACATGCATGTAGCTGGTATAATAAAATTAATTAGGAAATCTTAATCTTAAATCTTAACCTCCAGTCGCTGGACCCCACACAGTTCGGCTTCGTCAAGGGCAGATCATGCCTCCTGAACCTGATGGATTTCTTTGAGACAGTTACTCAGGCTATAGATAAGGGAAAGGAGGTACACACAGCTTACCTTGACCTTGCTAAAGCATTTGACACCATTCCTCATTTGAGTATCATTGATAAGTTAACCAGCCTGGGCATAAACCCTTACGTCACAAGATGGATCGCAAACTGGCTCTCAGACAAATCCCATAAAGTAAGAGTAGCGGGATCTATGTCCGAATCCAGACCAGTAACAAGTGGTTTGCCTCAGGACTCTGTCCTGGGGCCCCTCCTGTTTGGCATATACGTCTCAGAAGTACAGGCAAGCACGGAAGGGCTGTAGCTGACTACGTTTGCGGACGACTGCAAACTGGATGCTATAATAGAGTCTCCGGCCGACATGGAGATCCTCCAGAAGGGCCTAAATGAGACTGATGCATGGTGTCAAAGCCATGGTCTCAAGCTAAATGCAAAAAAATGCGTAGTAATCCCCTTTGGAAAAAACAGAGTACCCACAAACTACAACATAGGAGGTAATCCCCTGAAATCTGAAGAAGAAATAAGGGATCTAGGGACCCAAGTAGAAAGCCAGCTTTCCTTTGATAACCATGTTGCCAAAGTGGTTAGAAAATCCTTCTATGTGACCCATCTGATCATGAAGGGGTTCGCATCAAGATTTAAGGATGTAATGGTGCCCCTCTACTCTTCCCTCATCAGACCCATTATTGAGTACAATGCACCAATTGGAATGTACCTGTCTAAACATCTCCAGCAGCTGGAGAGACCACAGAGGTACCTAACGAAGAGAAGTACTGGCCTCAAACAGTTGCCCTATGCAGCACGATTGAAAAAGCTAAACTGTTCTCTGTTGCATACCGCTTTCTCAGAGGCGATCTCTGTCTAACGTACAGAGCCATGTCCAACCCAGAATTGTTGAACATGCTCCATCTTAGCAAAACCAAATCTACTCGAGCTACACGCTCTAGGGATATAAACCTCAACACAACAATGAATTGAACATGCTGGAGGGATAGATTCCCTTCGCAGAGACTTCCCTTACTATAGAACAGGGTCCCGATCTACATAAGACAGAGCCCCTCACTATCACTCTTCAAGAGGAACTTTGATGAGTGGATGGGTAACAGAAAGTTCACACCGGGGATCACACCAACAGCACTACTAGATAGGGGCCAAGGGTACTAGCTGCTAGTACAAGGGTCTAGGGAACTTCTAAAGGGGCGGTGAATACCGCACAACGTGGCTGGGCTATTATATGCCTTCGGACAGATAGCTCAGTACCAACCTATGAACCTATATACAATTTCTAATAAAGGAAAAAATGGAAAGTTATAGAGGTGTAAGAGAGAAAGAAAATATTGTGAGACAAATTAAGAAATAAGGTAGATAGAGATACTAGGCTAGTATTTATCATATTATAAGTATATAGATAGCAATATTATATAGATTTAAGTAGGCTGCTTTACAGCTTTTTGAAGAGGTATGAGAATAAATTATCCTGGTGTGAGAGTGCACATAGCCAGGTATTGTTAGAGTTTGCTTTAAAGATGTTGAGTAGGTTTATGTGTTTTAGTCAGAGTGAAAACTCATTCCAAAGCTTTGAGATGTAGTTAGAGTACAGCCAATCTCCTGTAGTAGGTGTGGAAAATATATGCATTGATTAATTTTAAACTAGCGTATTCCAGGCAAACAATATAAACAGGGCCATAAAAGTGCATTCATTTTTTTTTAGGAAATTTGTGAAGAAATATTTTTATGTAGTAAAGGTACCAAACATACTAAAAATAATAAAAAATGGTGTGCAGAATGTGTATAAATATGTACTTATAGTGTTGTAATTAGATAATGTTTATGGTTAGATAGCTTTGTGTATTTTTTTCTTGTAAAGATTTAGTTAGCTTTTTTACTTATCTACCTATGTATATGATTTTAGTTTTTGTCACAGATCTGATGAAGGCTTTATTGCATTAGTTAGCCAAAAGCTATTTTAGTTAAAAGTCAGTCTCTTTATATCTATGTTATGCTTTTCTTAATATCTGATTTTGGATCTTGGAATGTGGGTTGCAAACAGGTATGCAGTGTTTTCCTTAATTAGGATTTAATTTGATCTAATCAGTAGCAGCGTGTGGGGTTGGGTACTTTCTGTTCTTAAATGCACTTTTCCGTCCCTGTTTATATTGTTTGCCTGAAAAAGGCTGGTTTAAAATTAAACAATACATATATTTTCCACACCTACTTCTTCTGGCTTTCCCCAGTTAGGGGTCGCCACAGTGGCTCACCTGTCCACTCATGATTGGCAGTGGATTTTTACAGTGTCAAGTTGCCAGCCCAGTGCCCAACCTTCCACAGAAGGCACACGCACACACACGCACTCACACCTAGGGCCAATTTACAGTGTCCAATCCACCTGCAGCATGTCTTTGGGATGTGGGAGGAAACCGGAGCACCCGGAGGAAACCCACGTGACCACGTGAGGACATGCAGACTCCGCACAAAAGGCACTCCAGCCAAGGCTCAAACTGGAGAACCACTTGCTGTGAGGTGGCAATGCTAACCACTACACCACCATGGCTGCCCTTTCCACACTTACTTCTAAGTATATAAAAGATGGTGTGTTTAACATTGTAAAGTATTTCTGAATTTTGCTACTGAGTATTGCTTGTCTGTGACAAATAAAGGCTTGTTGCTTTGGAACACTACCTGAATTTCATGATTTTTGGAAATTATTGTGACTGAGCTCATCAACGAAGTTTTAAGACTACTAGTTTTTTTCTGTTTTTTATTTTTCCATGTTGGTGGGGTTGTAACTAGACAGATTCCTGTGCTTGTTCATTTTATAAAATATCTGAATCCAACATTGACATCTAGTGGTCAAACTATAGACTGCAATACTATGTAACAAACATACAAAACACTACTGAACCTATAAATAATTCATATAGTTTATGATCAAGTGTAATTAGTGCATAAATCTGATTATGCAATCACATATAAAGTATAATGTACCAGAAAAAGTATAGTAAGTAATACATTTTTTCAAGCTGATTCATGTAGAGCTAAGAAATTTTGCAAAATATAGATAATCCAGTTGATTCCACTAAATAAGAATAAATAAAAATAAAAAATGCTCAGCCAGTCTGAAATCATAAATATTCATTCAAGCCTGGGCTGTATATGGCATTTAAATTTATGATCCAGTTCTATTCCTTTCTAATATTTTTTGCCGCAAATCTTGATTAATATTGTTCACATCAATCTTGCCAATACCGGCGATAATGAAGATCACTAGACCACGCGTAACTGCATATCAAGAATACAGAGTGAAGTAGTTAAACAAAGTACAGTGTTCTCTGTTATCACCTGAAACTGTTACTGATACTGAATAAGATAAGAGTAAAATGTTTTTTATTACTGCATATCTCTCGGCTGTCCATAACATTAATTAGAAAAAAATTCTTAACACTGAATATGCAACAGGCCCTTCAAATGTAGAACTGTGAGGAACACAGACTTTTAAAGTCTCAAAATGAGGAACATTCCTCATAATGAGGTCACATGAGAGGTATGAGTAACAATAATGGGTTTTCTACTAATTATTTTTAGCTTTGTCCCTGTTTCTTGAGCAAAGAAGTTGAGAGCTGTGGCCAGGATGATGTGAGCAGCTCCTAAATGTTATACAATTGCCATAACATTCTGAAAGCTACACAAAATAGTGCATTCAAGTGTTGTCCATTATCGCCTCAATACCTAAAAAAATGAAATAAGCATTATGCAGTTTTAAAGTGCGATTGACTAATGCACTTCTCTGCTTGTGACAGTGTATGTCACTGAGATGCAGCAAAATCCTTTGTTTCCACATATTCTTGGTCTGTTCAATGTATAATGACCCATCATAGCTCTCAACCATCTGTCTCCAAAATGAGGAACACAAGCCCTCATAATGTGGAACAAATGGCCAAAATGTGGAACATATACTAATGGCTTACTAACAACTTCAATGAGGAAGGTCATAGGGTGGTTAAAATATGCTGGTTTTACTTATAAAGGAGATCTTTTAATGAATTAATATGATTCATTTATATTTACTATGAATTTCACTTAAAAAATTACTAACACTGAATGTGTGACATGCCCTTTCAATGTGGAACTTCAAGGAACATGAACTTTTTAAAACCCCCAAATGAGATATGTTCCTCATAATGAGGTACACTTGAGAAGTATGTGAGCCATATTAGCAGACCATCAGACAAATGACCCATTGTAATTTATATGTAATAAAATGTTTGATTTCAAAAACTTTACCCATATTAGCAAATGTATAATGTTTAGTCTGTCAAACAGAAATACAAAAAGTACAATTACCAGAGGGAAAAGAACCCCACAAATTAGGTTCAACCTCAGAATGTCTGGAGTCATATTTTGTGCCGAGACAAAAGTTGGTCAAGGTTTTTACCTCTATTATAAGTGAATTTACAATCTTGAGGCAGTATAATGGAAATTAAGTTATCACTGATGAATAGCATGTTGGGGCTGGACTTTTTTTGTCTTTGGATTTTCACTTTCTATTTTCTGTGCACCTATAGAGTTTAACTATGTGATTGTTTATGTCCTTATTGCTGCATATTACAATACAGCAGTAGGGATGACTGCAAAATGATAGTCAATACAATGTAAGCAGCTAAAACTGACAGTACCAGCAGATGCAAAAACAAGTCCCCTAACAAAGGTTCATAGATGTGTACCAGGCTAATGGCCCTGGAGCCTTTACAAGCCTAGCCCATAGAAGTGCCCTGGCATTGTGCCGCCCGTTAGTTTCCAGTGCCTCTATCAAGTAGAGCCACTGGAGTGATCCCCGAGGTGAACTTCCTATTTCCCATCAACTCATCAAGATTTCTCTTGAAGAGGGCCAGTGAGGTGCTCTGTTTGACATGTATGGGAAGTCTATTCCAGAGCATGGGCAGTCTCTGGGTTATGAATCTGTCCCTCCAGCATGTTTTGGTGATTGTGGTAATGAGGTTGAGGTCTCTGGAGCGTGTAGTGTGGGGGATTGGGATTTCTTTAGATGTGGCATTTCTAACAGAGTTGGGTCAGACATGGCTTTGCAAGTCAAGCAGAGATCGCCTCTTAGTAGACGATATGAGACAAAGAATAGCTGGAGTTTTTTGAGTCTGTCCATGTAGGACATGTATTTAAGGCCTAGGATCCTCTTCGTGAGGTACTTTTGTGGCCTTTCCAACTGTTACATGTGTCTAGTGAGGTACATGCCAAATGGGGAATTATACTCAATGACTGGCCTAATGAGGGAAGAGTAGAGAGAGATGATGACCGCTTTCTTCCTGGATGCAAAACCCTTGGTAATGAGATGTGCCACATAGAAGGGACTTTCTGACCACAGTGGCAATGTGGTAGTCGAAGGAGAGGTTGCTGTCAACCTGTGTCCCCAGATCTCTTATAACACCTTCAGTGTTCAGTGGGCTCCCATCGATGTGGTTATTAGCAGGAACTGAGTTTTTCCCAAAGGGGATGACGACACATTTTTTGGCATTAAGCTTAAGGCTATGGTTTCAACACCAGTCATTGGTCTCAGTGAGGCCTTTCTGTAAGATGTCTACATCACTTGGGGAGTTAATAATGGCTCCCAGTTTGCAGTCGTCTGTGAACTTGGTCAGGCAGAGTCCGTCCGTGTTGGCCTGGACTTCTGAGACGTAGATGCCAAACAGGAAAGGATGCAGGGCCAATCCCTGCGGGACTCCACTCGTGACCGGTTGGCAGTCTGACCTGGAGTCCACTACTTTCACACTGTGGGTACTATCTGTGAGCCAATTTGCAACCCACCTAGTGATATAGGGGTTGATGCCTAATTTGGTGAGTCTAATACTTGAAATACCAAAGGTATTGCTCACATTTCTTGCCTTCTGTATCCTCATTATTATGGTAATAAGGCATGACAATATCATTAGCTTCAGTAGTAGTAAAAAATTTCAGGACATGAATTCAGACACCTCTTAGAAAAAGTTATCTCAGTTGATCTCACAGTGATACTGAAATCCTGGCTAGAACTTAGTTTTATAGGCAAGACCATTCCATTTCTTTTACTCTTATACCTGTGCACAATGGAGATAGATTGCTTAGTTTATAGGTGGTGTACTAAAGTAATGACCACTGCAGCCTTTATAGGCCTAGCCATGCAATCTAAATGTATCCTACAAGTTTTGTAAGCCTTAGAGGTTGTTTTAAGGTGTATATGTATGCTAAGGTATGATCTACAGACCACCTCTGTCCATTAGAGACCTACATGCTAGACCTGAGGTGAATTTCTGATTTCCCATCCATTGGTCCAGGTTACAATTGGGTTAAGAAAGAACTCTGCTTCATGTGGATGGAAATCCTATTCCACAGGAGGGGAATTCTCTGTCACACATAACCTGTTCTTCCAACATGTCCTATTTATGTCCAAAGCAAGGTTTAAGCCCCTAGATTAAGTAGTTTTGACTGGTTACCACATGTTTTCTGTCATTCTATCGGTTACTATTGGTTACCACATGTTTTATGGCATTCTATTGGTTTCAGTTTTGAGCTCATATCTTGGGTATATAAGTTTTGAGAGCCTTAGAGGATATTTTAAGGAGTATATGTAAGCTAAGTAATAATTTACATACCACTTCTGTCCATTAGAGACTACATGCTAGACCTGGACTAAATTTCTGATTTCCCATCCACTGTTCCAGGTAGCACTTGAGTAAGGTTAGGGAAAAACTCTGCTTCATGTGGATGGAAAACCTGTTTCAGTGGAGGGGAATTCTCTGTGAGACATACCTGTCCATCCAACTTGTCCTATTTATGTCACAAGCAAAGTTCAAGTCTCTAGAGCAAGTAGTTCTGATGCTACTGGTCACTACATGTTTTCTGTCATTCCATCAGTTTCATTTGCGAGCCCTTATCTTTGACATACAAGGATAGTAGTAGTTTACCTTGTACTTTTTTAATGCTGCTGACCTGTCTTTTGTTTTACAAAGCATTTTCACATGTTCATGAAACACTGTTTGGAGTATATATTGTCCATACAGATGGTTTCATTGTTCATTTACATATCTAATTGTGATGTAACAATCAAGAAGTGAAACTGGGATTACATTTGAAGGGAGGTAGGCTATCACTGGAATGCACAGTGAACCCTTCACAGATTTTAATAGATTACTGGCATGCAGGCAGTACTGTTTCACTTGCACAGTAAAACTAGTTAAATTGTTGTTTAATATTAAGCTGCAACAACAGATTTCTAGATCTCCAACTATTTAAGCAATTCCAGTATTTTATCAATCTTCTGTTAAAAGAAAACTAAACTTAAAATTGTATGAATAGTTAGTAATGTTACCACACCATGAACATAATTTAGGGCTTTGTGAAAAATAATACAAATTTTAACTACAAGATGCTATGGATATCATTTCTCTACAAGAATGCTAGGATGTGATTTATTCTAAACTAGCCATCAATGCTTGTGTTTCTAGGAATAAGCATATAATTTTTCGTGTTCATTAATGTGAAATGAGCATCAGACAGTGTGCTTGATGACTTCAGGAAATGCTTGTTTTCATGAGGAGATTGCTTGATATAGGAGGGTGCAAAACACTATTCAGAATTCTAATACGTATTGTTAACACCATACATACAGGTAGGAGGTAAATTGCAAAACATAAGAAAATAGGTTTCTGCTGAATTGATGAACAAATGGAATAGACTGCCTGAGGAGATGTTGAATGCTGATATGCTTACTGACTTGGAGGCAAATGAGATGCACTCAAGGCAATAATTACCACAAGGAAGTATAATAAACTTGTAGAAATTAAGGGTAAGTATTCAAGCAGGCAACAATATGCTGGATAGAAGAATTGTTTACAAAGGAATGAAAGCACACACACACACACACACACACACACACACACACACACACACACACACACACACACACACACACACACACACACACACACACACACACACCACAAACATACATGTTCATCATGTGCAAATATGCTGGATAGAAGAATTGTTTACAAAGGAATGAAAGCACACACACACACACACACACACACACACACACACACACACACCACAAACATACATGTTCATCATGTGCAAATATGCTGGATAGAAAAATTGTTTAGAAAGGAATGAAAACACATATACACACACACACACACACACACACACACACACCACAAACATACATGTTCATCATGTGCAAATATGCTGGATAGAAGAATTGTTTAGAAAGGAATGAAAACACATATACACACACACACACACACACACACACACACACACACACACACACACATACACACACATACCACAAACATACATGTTCATCATGTGGAAATATGCTGAAGAGAAGAATTGCTTAGAAAGGAATGAAAACACACACACACCACAAAATACATGTTCTTCATTGTGTGCAGTTCTGTGGTATAAGTACTTCATCTGCAGGTTAGTGTAAAAAGTTGCATAAACCTAAGTTACTTGCTGTGAAGAAACATTTCAAGTGAAAATGAAGAAGAGCTGTGCAGTATCAAACTGTTCAGCGATAGTCTTGACTTTAGTCTCTACTGCTTGAGTAACTGGCTGATTTTTCCATATTCTAGTTGCTAAGCTGACACTTTTATCCATGATAGTTTGTTTTCATATGCACGCATTAATTGTAAATTGAGGGGCATACAGTTACATCTAAACAACATGAACCCATAGTACAAGGCAAAAACTAGTTAAACCAACTAAGATTACAGATGTAGTGTGTGACAGTTTGAAATAACGAAAATAAAAATTAGATATAACATTAACAGGATTATTGCTGTATGATTCAAATATACATGAATGGCATGCATGTTGGAAATGGATGTCAGTCTTAAGCCCGATGTTTCAGCGGTTAGTTGTCTCATATCATGTAAGATTTTATTTTTGAGCTGTTGTCATTAAAAGGAAGATCAGCCATAGAAGACAGCAATCCATGTACACACACTTTTGCTTTTGTCATTGTTACCCTTACAAGGACGTCAGATAGACTGCTCCAGCAAACACCCCTGCAGTAGCCTAAAGGCCAGAACTATAAGTCAGAAGCATATTATTGTCACATCTATCATCATGTTTCTACCATAGTCAGGAATTCCTTCTAGCTAACCCAGTTAACTAGCAAGGGAGTATCTTCAAGAGCCAAAGAATTCATCTTACCCCCTATTCTCCCCTTATCAGCTCCATCATCGAATACAATACCCCTGTGGTATGTACAAATGCAAGCATACTGCTCAACTGGAAAGGCCCCAAAGACTTCTAATTAAGAAAATCAAAGGTTTTAATTAATTTGACTATCCTGAAAGAGCAGCACAACTCTCCTTACAATCAGTGACTTACCAGAAGCTCCGAGGTGACCTGTGTCAAGCTTTTTGAAATATGAAAAACCCAATCCCATTTGACTTCTTATTTCTTCACAAAACCAGTGCCTCTAGAAACACCTGCAAAAGAGACCTAAATCTATGCCAAAACATAAAAAAAGACTCGTTGCAAGGATTGGTTCCTAATACGGTTCATTTCCAGCCAATGGAATAAGTTGCCAGTGCAGGTCAAATTACTACTTTGGGTACCTTTAAGGCTAGCCTTGATGACTGGATAGGAAAACAGCAACTTACACCAGGCTTATCATATAATACCCTGCTCAGTTTGGGAGGTAAGCAATATTAGCTACTTTACAATGGTGCCAAGAACTTTTAATAATTCAGAGTGATACAAAGACAAAAGCATGCTAAAATCTGCTTCTTAAATAAAGAATATCAAGCACCAGCTATAAACATAAAAAAATCCACCAAAGGCTTTCAGGACAGATGGATTATCAAATACATTCAATAAAAGTTGTAGTGGTTAACAGATTCAATATACACACAGTGTGGGGGGGAGAAAGGGGACCTGTTCTGTAAAAATGATCCTCTTATTTATACCTTGTGGGATGGGCTTTAAATCCCACCTGATTGCCAAGAGATAATATATGAAGATCAGAGGCTGCAGTCCCATGTTCCACTCTTGTTAGAAAAATATGTACTTAAACATATATGAAGTGCTAGTTTAAAAGCAAATAGTATGTAATGCATTTTATTCTATTTTACAATATGGCAGTAAGAATGATCTTACATGTAATTGCTTGAAACTTTGGAGCTGCAGTGTGATTGAACTCTGACCCTGGCAGTAGCCAGCTCAGCAAGCCTATGTTTTTCACTAATGATTATCTGCTGGGTCAGGAAAAAGCATGTATCTTCCTTCCTCTGAGATAGTTGGCCTTGTGAATATTATCAGCACAGCTGCTATTAGTTAATGTTGCCAGAAGGAACAAAGGAACGTATTAAGAACCAAACTGACTATTGTATTCGAGCAGGACTGAAACCTTGAAAGAGCAACATTTACAGAAAGACATTATAACTGACCAGGTGTCTTGCAAGGCTGTATTATTCTCATGGGAAAGTTTTTAAAAAGTATAACCTCAGCACTTTCTTATGAATAGAATATTGTAGACTATAGTGATGTAAGTGCCCTGTGACTGACCACGTCAGTAAGGTGGGCAAAGCTGATTGTAAATACTATAAAAAGTTGATTACTTCCTGAATGTAGAAAATCGAAAACAGAAGCGACTGCTAACCCAAAAGTCAAAAAGATGTCCAAGACCAGGAAACCAACTCCGGAGATTTCTTTACACTCAATTTAATGCGAAATTAAAACAGTCACAAGCAATACCTCACAAACACATTAACGCACTTTCCAATATAACTGCGTTTTCGTCCCTTGTGATCCAGGACTTCATCAGACAATCAATTTAAATATTTAATTAGTGTTTAAATACAAACGCTGTTTTAATTCAGCCAATACATTTAAGGTGCATTAGTAATTTGAAAATCAAATACTGCCCCTTCATGAATATTAAAAACCTCATTTAAAATTGTTTAAAATGACTTGTTTCCTTTTCCTTTGTGCATTATTTGTTTTACTGAATTAATTTATTCATGTTTAAAAACATTTAAAAACGGATCTGTTTAAAAATATATTCAAGTCTGTATATTTAAATATTCAAATTTGTTCATATTATAAGTTATAATTCAGTGTGGTTGGTATTTTCTTAAAAAATGTATGAAGCAAAGAATTCTGTTTAAATGCTGCCATCTACTGGCCATTTAAATTATCTCAATTCATTCAAATCTCTGCAGCTCTCAATTTTAATACTGGGGTTAATGAGATTTGGTCATTCAATCCTGGCATCCTTGTGGCATCTAGTTTGATTTGCCACCATAATTCCTTATAACAAAGCCATTCTTCCCATAAACCACCTCTTGTCTCTTTTTTGACCTGTTCAATAACAAAAAATTCAAATTGTCCCCCTTCACATTCCTTAATATGCCTATATAAAGCATTTGTTTCTTTGTTTTTTAAGATGTCATAAATGTGTTCATAAATTCTCTTCCTCAGGGCTCGTTCTGTCTTTTCTACGTAGAATGAACCACATTGCTTACACACAGCCAGATATACTACCCCTTTTGTCCCACAATTATAATAATAATTGTTCCTAATAATTTCACGCCTACCAGTTATGTTGATTTCACTCACATTCATCATATATCCACATTGATTACACCTATTACATTTGTAACTTCCTTTCCTTTTTTGTGCGTCAATAGTCATCCTAGTCTGATCTTTGCTATCAAAGTTGAATTTTGGTTGTGATTCTAATATTTGTTTCATATTCCAAGAATTTTTGTATACTATTTTTGGTATTAGTTTACTAATATTGCTTAAATCCGTGATGTCAGAAAATTTCCCCCATTCTTTTCTAAATATTCCACTTATTTTTACATTGAAGGTGTTATATTCTATAATAAGAGCTTTTTCATAATTATCTTTAGTTACCATATTGTTAGGTAAATGGTTAACAGTATTAGTGATTATTCCATCTCCTTTGATAGGTTTAAATCTACTACTTCTTCCCATTTCTACTTCTGCTCTTATCCTCCTAACATAATCTCTAGGATAGCCTTTCTCTTCGAACATTTTTTCTAGAAAGTCACATTCTGAACTAAAATCTTCATTGGAGCTTGTCATCCTGCTACCCGTCACAAATTGTCCTTTGACAATGTTCTTTTTACAGTGTGGGGGGTGAGCACTGGAAAAATGTAGAAATGAATTACAGAATGTATCTTTCCTGTAAATTTTTGTTTCAAATTCCTTTCCAGTTTTGTATATTTCTACATCCAAATATTGTAATCTCTCCTTTGAAGTGTTATAAGTAAATTTCAAGAAGTTTGTAGTACTGTTTAAATATTCAAAAAATTCTTGGAATTTCTCTGTACTGTCTTTCCAAAAAATGACTATGTCGTCTAGAAAACGATACAAAGTCCAGCATTCTTTATATTTAGAATTTAATATATAGTCCTCCTCCCATTTGGCTAGTACAATATTAGCATATGTGGGGGCGCATGCTGCCCCCATCGATATGCCTTTAATTTTTGGTAGTACTCACCATTAAACATTAGGAAATTATATTTCAAAACCAATTCAACCAACCCTAACACCATACTTTTTTCTGAGTGTGTTAGTTTTCTATCTCTATAAACCATGTCTTCAAACATTTTCAGACCTTCATTGTGTGGGATGCATGAAAAAAGGTCGATTACATCTATTGTGATGAAAATCACATTGTCTTGAACCAAATCTGATGTTATGCTTTTCAATAAATCCCACGAATCTTTTAATATATTTGTGTTTTCACCACATATGTGCTTTACCTTTTTGTCCACCAATTTGGCTAACAGCAATGTCTTAGACCCATCCGCTGAGACAATAGGTCTCAGGGGAGGGTCTTCTATATTTTTGTGGATCTTAGGTATCCCAAAAATAATAGGTGTTTTAGGTTTAGCCACCTTTAAAAATTCGAATGTTTTTCTATCTATTATTGCTTCAATCAACATGTCATAAAGTAGACTGTCTATTCTATGGTAAGCTACATTCATTTCGTTTAGTGAGACTGTTGCATATCTAGCTGTGTCATTTAGCATGTCCTTCATCTTACCCTCGTATATAATATTATCCATAATTACCACGCCTCCCCCCTTATCCGGTTTCATAATTCTTACTTCCTTTTTACTTCTAAGCTCTTTTAAAACTTCATTTTCTTGCTTGGAAAGATTAAATTCACTTGTTTTTTCATCGTAAATTAATCTAATTTCATTTTCCAATATTTTTTCAAAATTCCTGATTTGAGGGTGCAAGGGGGGGTTGTATATACTTCTACGCACGAGCGACGAGTCCTGAGGAAGCGAATCTGTTTTACTGTCTTCGGAGAACAAAATCTCCAAATTGATTTTCCTAAGAAAAATTTTTAGGTCTATAATGGTATTGACCATTTCTCCTTTCCCAGATGGAATGAATTTAAAACCTTTTCTTAATAAATCAAAATGTTGTTTTCTGAGTGCAATGTTACTAAAATTGTAGATGGAAAAATTGTTACAAGTATGTTTGGTACCACTAATGGATATGGTATCTGGTGTTGTTTGATTTACAGGGGTTGGGTGAGTAAGATTTAGTACCTCCCTCCCCCCCCCCCATTTCTGAAAATTCTGAAACCTGTTCTGTTTTTTATGTCCCTTAGGTGTTTCCCTATCTAAAGGTGGAAATTCATCTTCGTATTCTGATTCCATCCACCTTTGTTGGTTACCTCCTTTATTATTTATTTGTCCATCCTCATAATAGTGGTAACCTTTGTAATTGTTAATTCTAGCAGGTGGTGGTTTTGGGTAGCTTGTATTGTTTTGATATTCTCCTATATCCCTCCTTAGTTTGTTAACTTTCCTTTCAATAATATCATAACATTTCTCATCTATGTCTGTCTTTATTTTATTGTACTTTTCCCTTTCTTCTCTAATTTCAAAGACCAAATTGTCCTTAATAACCCCATCTAATGTTTCTATTTCTAACTTTAGGTCTTCCTGCATCCTATTATTTTCTTTTACCATTAGTTTCAAAATTTCCAAGCCACACTGATTAAACACTTCTTTTAACTCTTTATGAAATTCTGACCCAGCTTCAACATTGTTTGGGTACTTACATACCCTTAGTCCCTTCGGGACTATTTTCCTATTGATACACTCAGTTAGATATTCGTTTTCAATGTTGAGTGTTTTGAATTTTAGCATAAGCCTAGATAGTTTGTCTATCTTGGCAGAGTATGTAAGTCCATCACCACAATCCGTTCTGTTGGTATTACCAAATTTTATATTAAACGGCTTGTTAAGCCAGTCATTCATTTCTTTTTTCTTCCATAACTCTCGAAAAGAATTATTTACAGTACCTTCCTTTGCCTTGCCAATGCAAGGCCTGCCAGTATCACTCGTGGCTGTTGTCCCTGAAGATTTCGCTTTAGGGTTAGTATTCATACATTCACTGTGTGCCAAAATACCCGGTGTCACGACCGGATCAAAGGATACACCATTCGGCTCATCCATCTCCGTTTCTTGTGTAGGGCTGATGCTGCAATTGCGTTTTCTTTTCGGTTTGGCTCCTAGTAACCCTTCGGTTCCCTCACTGGCCGGAAAACGCTCGTCACGTTGTCTGTCATAGAGTGAATGGCACAAGGGGGTTAGAAGGTCGATTAACTGCGTAAGCTGCCCAATCAGCCTACGCGATTCCACCGTGTCTTCCTTGGGAGTTCCGCCTTCCATCGCTTGGATATACGGTGAAGAATCAAACGTAGAAAATCGAAAACAGAAGCGACTGCTAACCCAAAAGTCAAAAAGATATCCAAGACCAGGAAACCAACTCCGGAGATTTCTTTACACTCAATTTAATGCGAAATTAAAACAGTCACAAGCAATACCTCAC
Source organism: Protopterus annectens (assembly GCF_019279795.1). NCBI lineage: Eukaryota > Metazoa > Chordata > Ceratodontiformes > Protopteridae > Protopterus > Protopterus annectens. The sequence goes on from NC_056745.1 coordinate 925,540,345, forward strand.
AAACACATTAACGCACTTTCCAATATAACTGCTTTTTCGTCCCTTGTGATCCAGGACTTCATCAGACAATCAATTTAAATATTTAATTAGTGTTTAAATACAAACGCTGTTTTAATTCAGCCAATACATTTAAGGTGCATTAGTAATTTGAAAATCAAATACTGCCCCTTCATGAATATTAAAAACCTCATTTAAAATTGTTTAAAATGACTTGTTTCCTTTTCCTTTGTGCATTATTTGTTTTATTGAATTAATTTATTCATGTTTAAAAACATTTAAAAACGGATCTGTTTAAAAATATATTCAAGTCTGTATATTTAAATATTCAAATTTGTTCATATTATAAGTTATAATTCAGTGTGGTTGGTATTCTCTTAAAAAATGTATGAAGCAAATAATTCTGTTTAAATGCTGCCATATACTGGCCATTTAAATTATCTCAATTCATTCAAATCTCTGCAGCTCTCAATTTTAATACTGGGGTTAATGAGATTTGGTCATTCAATCCTGGCATCCTTGTGGCATCTAGTTTGATTTGCCACCATAATTCCTTATAACAAAGCCATTCTTCCCATAAACCACCTCTTGTCTCTTTTTTGACCTGTTCAATAACAAAAAATTCAAATTGTCCCCCTTCACATTCCTTAATATGCCTATATAAAGCATTTGTTTCTTTGTTTTTTAAGATGTCATAAATGTGTTCATAAATTCTCTTCCTCAGGGCTCGTTCTGTCTTTCCTACGTAGAATGAACCACATTGCTTACACACAGCCAGATATACTACCCCTTTTGTCCCACAATTATAATAATCATTGTTCCTAATAATTTCACGCCTACCAGTTATGTTGATTTCGCTCACATTCATCATATATCCACATTGATTACACCTATTACATTTGTAACTTCCTTTCCTTTTTTGTCCGTCAATAGTCATCCCAGTCTGATCTTTGCTATCAAAGTTGAATTTTGGTTGTGATTCTAATATTTGTTTCATATTCCAAGAATTTTTGTATACTATTTTTGGTATTAGTTTACTAATATTGCTTAAATCCGTGATGTCAGAAAATTTCCCCCATTCTTTTCTAAATATTCCACTTATTTTTACATTGAAGGTGTTATATTCTATAATAAGAGCTTTTTCATAATTATCTTTAGTTACCATATTGTTAGGTAAATGGTTAACAGTATTAGTGATTATTCCATCTCCTTTGATAGGTTTAAATCTACTACTTCTTCCCATTTCTACTTCTGCTCTTATCCTCCTAACATAATCTCTAGGATAGCCTTTCTCTTCGAACACTTTTTCTAGAAAGTCACATTCTGAACTAAAATCTTCATTGGAGCTTGTCATCCTGCTACCCCTCACAAATTGTCCTTTGACAATGTTCTTTTTACAGTGTGGGGGGTGAGCACTGGAAAAATGTAGAAATGAATTACAGAATGTATCTTTCCTGTAAATTTTTGTTTCAAATTCCTTTCCAGTTTTGTATATTTCTACATCCAAATATTGTAATCTCTCCTTTGAAGTGTTATAAGTAAATTTCAAGACGTTTGTAGTACTGTTTAAATATTCAAAAAATTCTTGGAATTTCTCTGTACTGTCTTTCCAAAAAATGACTATGTCGTCTAGAAAACGACGATACAAAGTCCAGCATTCTTTATATTTAGAATTTAATATATAGTCCTCCTCCCATTTGGCTAGTACAATATTAGCATATGTGGGGGCGCATGCTGCCCCCATCGATATGCCTTTAATTTTTGGTAGTACTCACCATTAAACATTAGGAAATTATATTTCAAAACCAATTCAACCAACCCTAACACCATACTTTTTTCTGAGTGTGTTAGTTTTCTATCTCTATAAACCATGTCTTCAAACATTTTCAGACCTTCATTGTGTGGGATGCATGAAAAAAGGTCGATTACGTCTATTGTGATGAAAATCACATTGTCTTGAACCAAATCTGATGTTATGCTTTTCAATAAATCCCACGAATCTTTTAATATATTTGTGTTTTCACCACATATGTGCTTTACCTTTTTGTCCACCAATTTGGCTAACGGCAATGTCTTAGACCCATCCGCTGAGACAATAGGTCTCAGGGGAGGGTCTTCTATATTTTTGTGGATCTTAGGTATCCCAAAAATAATAGGTGTTTTAGGTTTAGCCACCTTTAAGTAAGTGCCCTGTGACTGACCACGTCAGTAAGGTGGGCAAAGCTGATTGTAAATACTATAAAAAGTTGATTACTTCCTGAATGTAATTAGTCAAAATTCTATACTTGTATTGTATAGTCTTTTGCCTCCTGGTGTACACTAGTAAAACGTTTTGAACTTGAACCTCCTGTATTATTGACTGTTATTTAAGAGAAACCTGATGATTTTACAGTCTGTTTTAATAATTTTGCTGACAACTCTGCTAACAAATAATTAATATGAGGGGGTAACTGACCACAGGAGAATACAGCACATACACACTACTGACTCTGGTTAAAACTACCACCTGTCACAAATAAGTAAGCTTTGCACTGAACAGCTGCACAGTGCAGTACTAAACCATGGCTTACTAGTCTGCTTCTCCCCCTGTGGTTGAGAGATGGTGGTATGAGTTGTCATCTATTCAACCATCAGCCTTTGCAGTAACGGAAACTTGGCCAAATAATTTTGCTTACACACAGATACACAGACAGACACCCACCCATGCATGGACATTTTATTTCTGGGAGGGACTATTTATACCTTTTTCTAGAGCCAGTGCACCTTTTCCTGTCTTTATGGTAACAAAGTACCACCAGCCATCCCCAGCTAATACAAACAGGTATACAAAAACACATCTAATATCAGAAATACCAAAGGTATTGCTCACATTGTTTGTCTCCGACAAACTGAGAGAACATAATTACTGTCCACTTAAATTAAGTCAACCATAATCAACTCATTTGATATCTATAGCTAAAAGTCACTATTTGAAAGACAAAAGGCAAAAGTTAATCATATGCCAGGTTTGGTGATTTCCCTGATATATTAAAAACAAACCACCAGTCACAAGCTTTTAAAACTAAATAAAAGATAAACAAAAATTAAGCAATGCACTCTGTAAGATTAAATATACCTGCACGAGGAAATATAAATTATTCAAACAGACACATGGCTTTTAGAAAAACATTGTCTAAGTCTATGCTTGTGGCATACAGGGATAAAGAAAGCCCTGACTAAGGCTCAAGATACCACACTAAGTAAGCAGGATGGGCACTCCCATCTCAGTGCGGGTTAATGCATGTTTGGGAGCATGACTTACAAGCAGACATAATCTCTATGGTGCAGATTTGCTAAAACTGCATGCACATGTCCTAGTAAGGGGGGGAGGGGTAATCAAAATGGCACTCTTTGTGAAAATGAGGAACAGAACAGGGAATAACATGTGGGCAGTACAGGCATATCAGATGAAGAAGCTAGATGTGATGGAGATTAAGTGCCTGAGATGGGTGATAGAATGCCCACTGTGGGACAGACAAAGAAATGAAAACATAAGAACAGATGTGAAAATGAAAAAAAAAGTAAAATAGAACAAATTATGGTGGTTCAGGCACATGTGCAGAAAAGCGGAAGATAATCTGGTGAAAGAGATTTGAGACAGGTAGGAAGAATGCAAAACAAAATGAGGGCATCCAGCAAAGAGGTGGATGGTTGAAGAAGGTAGGAGAGTGGCACTGAATAGAGAGAGATGGTGACAGTTGACACAACACCCCAACTCCCTGTAGAAAATGGGAAAAAGAGGGCTGATGATTATGATGATGATGATAATGAGTCCAGGGAATAACATATCCATTGTATATCCAGCCTCCAAAGGGCAAGACAGAGCATGTGCAGGGAGTTAGGCCTCAGTTAAAACCCCTGATGGATGAGTAGATGACAACACATGCCACCATCTCTCAACCACAGGGAGGAGAGGTAGACCTCTCAACTATCCCTGTTTGAAGGAACATTCCAATTTTCAGGACTGATTTACTCCTGCAAAGGATGTCCCTATTTTGGAGGTCTATTCCTATTTTCAGTCTTGATTTACCATTTCACACAATTTTCTAAATACCCTGTCATCCAATCTGATTTTTGAAGCTAGTACACAAAAAAAAAAAAAAAAACATTACATGACCAACATACTAGTGGCAACAGTAATTTAAAGCAAGAGGATACACATCGTAAATCTTCCATTTTCTGAAGAAAAATAAATGACCTTATGTTTTAGAATTTTGCAACAATGTTCATTAAAGTCTACAGATTTTAGATTGTCAACTTGATAATGTGCATATATTTTCCCATCATTTCTGTCAATCTGTTTTTTAGACAAGTTTCTCAGTAGTATTCCACATTCCTTGTAGAAGTGGGAAAAACTACATGCTATTTGGCACTCATATTTTATGCTAATTAGATGCCCACATTTTAAGTTGTATGTTCCTATTTTCAATGTCTGCAGATAGAGAGGTATGTGGAGAAGACCAGTACCCGGTGGGGAGTTTGAGGGTCAGTAAGCAGCAGGATAAAAGATGAAAATAAAGAAAGAAAGAAAAACACTGTAGCTATCTACTTTGGTCCTGCTTATAACTGCTAGCAAAACATTTGCAACATTCTATGCACATCTAACTTTTAGCATTTAACAGTTGTATGAAATTCACTACAAATGAATTCCAGGCATTAGTACTCAATCCAAAATTTCCTCTATATACTCTAGAAGGCAAAGACCAACTGAAATCAAACCAGTTTGTATTTTGAGCTTAAAAGAGTCCCAGGTTCTTATTTCCTGTTTGATTCAGATTTCAGAAAGCCGTCAATCTGCTGACTCACTTAGCTCACTTAGAACGTGCTATCCAGTGTTCTAAAGGCAGTTGCAAACAACTGTGTATGTCCATCAGCTTGAAAATGGTTTCATCTCAAAGGTTTGATACAATTCTACAGAAGGATAACTCAATGATCAGCAGAGCTTTATACATTTGTTTAACTTTGCGGCATGTTTTCAAGTTTTACTGGAAAGGCAACTACATTTTTGTATTGCATTACATTTTTTTCTGAAAAATAAAACCACTTTCTTTAACTGAGTAAAGTTTTCCCACAAGTATATGATGCACTATTCTGAGTTACCATACAACTGTTCTGTGTACATCATAAGGATCATCATTATAGTACTCCAAAAATTAGCTCTCAGTCCAAAAACAGTCACTCTGAAAAACAAAAGTTAACATTTAATAATATACAAGCTTTAATAATTATCTTCTAGAAGTTTCCTTTCAAAGTACTGACAGTACCTTCTAAGTGAGCTAAGTAGGTCTGTAAATTGATTTACTTTTGCTACAGGATTCATATGTTCATACTATATGTGAATGACAGTATATAGAGCATTGAAACATATATGCTTCGTAAGGGTGGTTGGTCTGTAGCTTCCCCTGCTCTCACCCTGGACTGGACACCTAATTTTTAATACATAGGAATGTATAGAAGGATGACCTTGTGGTAGCCACAGAAATATTCTTAGAACAAAACTTCATGGAAAAAATAATGAAGCTAGTAGCTGATTTGGCTAAGTAAACAATAACCTCCCAAAACAATATTTTGTTATACTTGGAAACCAGTACAGTTAGCTAACCAGTTGAAAATGGTCTGTTTTATTACTGAATGACCCACTTTACCTTTCATGAAATAAACAAACAGCTGATTAGTCTACTTAATGGATTCTTTCCATGATATATAACTCAGAATCCAACAATAAAAAGATGCTTTCCATTTCCTTTTCCTGTTTGGGATCAAAAACCGGAAGCTGAGTAGATAGTTCCAGGGTTAACTGAAAGCCCAATTTAGCCATATAAGAGGGCTTCATTTTTAAAAATACCTTTTATTTCCGGAAGACTGCATACAACTTTTTACATATTAATGCCTGACATTCAGAAATCCTTCTAATAAAAGTGATAGTCATTAGAAACAGGCTTCAGAGCCAAATACTTCAAGTCAGTAGAACTGATTATTTCAAAACAAAGAAAAGTCATCTTCTCTGAAATGAAGTATAACTAATAAAATTCTGTGTTTGGGGTATGGGGCTTTTTCCACTTGTTTAAAGGCTGCTGCTGAGATTTTGGATCAAGTGCCCTGTTATTAACATCTGAGTGAGCAGTGAATATTGGTTGCTTTGGCCAGAATGTATCAATTAGAAATTAATTTACTTTCCTCTTTTGACTTTTAGAGGAGCATGGGGTATTGGAGAGTATGGATAGAAAGCATACCAAAGACATATGGAACTGATGATGCCTTTGTGAATGTACAGTTATTCTAAACAGTACTATTTCAAATCAAATACCAGTACATAGTGTGTGCATACTGATTCAAATGTTCTAGTAAAATCAGAAGTGAAAATGTGCTTAGTGAAAGAAGCAGAATGTTTTTAAAGTTTATCAAAATACAGGACAGGGTTCATCAATTTTATTTCAAAACATGTTTTCTTATGAAGCTGAAACTGCTGACAAACGACTTTCAGTTCATAGCTACTAAGGAAGGTTTGTTTCAAAGTAAAGAATTAATTACTTGAGTTTTGAATGTTATGAACAAAGAACTGTCTAAGGGACAGGGGCGACCCGTGCTATTGGACTGCTGGACTGCTGCCCCCCAGCTGTAAAATAAGAAAGAAAGTAAAATAAAATAAAATAAAATACAAAAGAAAGAAAATAAAAAACAATTGCAAGTAGTGGACTTTTGCACTAGCATTTCTGATATCTGGACTGCTGCTGAGACAGTCTGGAGTATGTGCAGACTGTCTCAGCAGCAGTTCAGATTAAAAAGCATTTAAGTGCAGAGATCCCAGAAGTCTATGCAGTTGTAAAAGCATAGACTGTCACTGGAAAGGGATCAGACTCCGACTGCAACATCAGCAGGCTAAGAGTCTCATCAGGGAAGGACATCTCACAGGCTTAACAAACAAAGCTGTGGAAGGATTTAGAGCTGCAATGAATGGACCTGTCCCAGGTAAGGAGTGTGTGTAATGCCCCAGGTGCTACATGGTGGTAGGTAGAGAATAAGGCTTGAACCCTGTACCTTGGGCCCAGGTGGCAAGAGCCTGAATTCTCTATCCACCACCATTTACAAAAAAAGATGCAGATTTTTCCCTCATACTTGTTCTGTTACTCATAAAATCTGTGGTTTCTGTATTTTTGTGTCCTTGCAAAACCAGTAGTGTAGCGGTGCAGTGGTAGTATTGTTACCTGACAGCTGCATGTTCTCTGGTTTGATTCTTGGCTGGGGTTCCTTACCTTCTGTGTGAAGTCTGTATTCCCTCCCTGTTTTTGTGTCCTCCCATCTTACAAAGACGTGTCTGTCTGGAGTGTTTCTCCCTGGGATGCTGCAGATTTTTCCCTCATACTTGTTCTGTTCCTCATAAAATCTGTGGTTTCTGTACTTTTGTGTCCTTGCAAAGCCAATAGTGCATTGGTGCAGTGGTAGCATTGTTGCTTGAAAGCTACATGTTCTCTGGTTTGATTATGGGTGGGAGTGCTTTATTGTCTGTGTCCTCCCATCTTACAAAGACATGTGTCTGTCTGGAGTGCTTTTCCTTGGGATGTTGCAGATTTTTCCCTCATACTTGTTCTGTTCCTCATAAAATCTGTGGTTTCGGCATGTTTGTGTCCTTGCAAAGCCAGCAGTACAGTGGTAGCATTGTTGCCTGACAGCTACATGTTCTCTAGTTTGATTCTTGGCTAGGGTGCCACACCTTCTGTGTGGAGTCTGTATGCTCTCCCTGTTTTTGTTTCCTCTAGTGTCCTCCCATCTTACAAAGACATGTGTTTGTCTGGAGTGTTTCTCCCTGCGATGTTGCAGATTTTTCCCTCATATTTGTTCTGTTCCTCATAAAATCTGTAGTTTCTGTAATTTTGTGTCCATGCAAAGTCATTGGTGCAGTGGAAGCATTGTTGCTTGAAAGCTACATGTTCTCTGGTTTGATTCTTGGCGAGGGTGCTTTACTGTCCGTGTCCTCCCATCTTACAAAGACATGTGTCTGTCTGGAGTGTTTCTCCCTGCGATGTTGCAGATTTTTCCCTCATATTTGTTCTGTTCCTCATAAAATCTGTAGTTTCTGTAATTTTGTGTCCATGCAAAGTCATTGGTGCAGTGGTAGCATTGTTGCTTGAAAGCTATATGTTCTCTGGTTTGATTCTTGGCGGGGGTGCTTTACTGTCCGTGTCCTCCCATCTTACAGACATGTGTCTGTCTGGAGTGTTTCTCCTTGGGATGTTGCAGATTTTTCCCTCATATTTGTTCTGTTCCTCATAAAATCTGTGGTTTCTGCATTTTTGTGTTCTTGCAAAGCCAGCAGTACAGTGGTAGCATTGTTGCCTAACAGCTACATGCTCTCTGGTTTGATTCTTAGCTGGGGTGCCTTACCTTCTGTGTGGAGTCTATATGTTCTCCCTGCTTTTGTGTCCTCCCATCTTACAAAGACATGTGTCTGTCTGGAGTGTTTCTCCCTGGGATGTTGCAGATTTTTCCCTCATACTTGTTCTGTTCCTCATAAAATCTGTAGTTTCTATATTTTTGCATCCATGTAACACCAGTAGTGGATTGGTGTAGTAGTAGCATTGCTGCCTAACAGCTACATGTTCTCTGGTTTGATTCTTGGCTGGAGTGCCTTATCTTCTGTGTGTCTTCCCATCTTACAAAGACATATTTGTTTGGAGTGTTTCTCCCTGGAATGTTGCAGATTTTCCCCTTATACTTGTTCTAATCCTCATAATATCTGTGGTTTCTGCATTTTTGTGTCCTTCCAAAGTCAGCAGTGTATTGGTGCAGTGGTAGCATTGTTGCCTGACAGCTATATGTTCTCTGGTTTGATTCTTGGCTGGGATGCCTTACCTTCTATGTGGAGTCTGTATGCCCTCTCTGTTTTTGTTTCCTCTAGTGTCCCCCCATCTTACATAGACATGTGTCTGTCTGGAGTGTTTCTCCCTGGGATGTTGCAGATTTTTCCCTCATACTTGTTCTGTTCCTCATAAAATTTGTGGTTTCTGTATTTTTGCGTCCTTACAAAGCCAATAGTGCATTGGTAGCATTGTTGGCTAACAGCTATATGTTCTCTGGTTTGATTCTTGGCTGGGGTGCCTTACCTTCTGTGTGGAGTCTGTATATCCTCCCATCTTACAAAGACATGTGTCTGTCTGGAGTGTCCCATCCCTGGGATGTTGCAGATTTTCCCTCATACTTGTTCTGTTCCTCATAAAATCTGTGGTTTCTATACTGTTACATCCTTACAAAGCCAATAGTGCAGTGGTAGCATTGTTGCCTAACAGCTTCATGTTCTTTGGTTTGATTCTTGGCTGGGGTTCCTTGCCTTATGTGTGGAGTCTGTATGCCCTCCATGTTTTTGTGTCCTCCCATCTTATAAAGACATGTGTCTGTCTGGATTGTTTCTCCCTGGGCCTCTGCTAAAAATTAGCTTTTGTTCCAAGTCAGACTTTCCTGGTTAACAAATGTTTAAAATGACACGCATTTGAATATCAGACTTCATATTCTTCAGAAAGTGCATGGTAACGCAAACGCTTTTATTCTAGCAATTTTCTAAGTGTATAAGATGGATATTTAAAATTTGTCCCTATTTTTGGGACTGTATTCCCCCATTATTGGCTTCATCCAGGTTTTGTGCTAAGGTTGAGAGCTATGGTAAGAACTGAATTCACTGAATATGTTTGAGGGCTATATTCCCCCATTACTGGCTTTGTCCGGGTGTTTTTTGCTAAAAGGTTGAGAGCTATTGTGAGAACTGAATTCACTGAATGTTTGGGGGCTGTATTCACCCATTATTGGCTTTGTTCAGGTGTTTTGTGCCAAGAGGTTGACAGCTGTGCTATGGTGAAAACTGAATTTACTAAATGGTAGCCATTTAAGTTTCCATCTTCCTCTGTCGCAAAACAGCTGATTTGGCATTGTGGTATGTTGCTCTAACTGTTTTGCACAGGGTCCTGGGTTTAAGGCTTGGGAGGGAAATGTATGGTGGTAACACAGCATTTTATTCTAGCAACTTTCCAACATTATACAAGCAATGTTTAAAATGTGTCCCTGGTTTTTGGGCTTTTGTCCCCCCCACAATAAACTTTGGCTTTTTCCAGATTTCTTTGTGCTGCAAATTTCAGAGATACAACTGAGTGAGTAGATTTTACAAGGAGCTGAGAGCTGCAGGGGAGCAAATGTTTAGTGCTGCTTATGCTAAATTTACTTGCATTGTTAATAGCACAACAGGTAGTATAATTGTGTTTGAGGTAGAAGGCTGTGGGTTCTACTCCCACAGTAGATAGATGCATTGCTAATACTGTACTGTGTTGCAAAAGGGGAGGATGCGAAAATACCTAGTAACTATGAGCCTGTTATCAGTTTGCCATCCATTCAATATTGCTAGCTTATCATTTTTTTTAGTGTAAGATAGGCAATTTATTCCTCAAGGGTAATGGGTACTTTATTTGTAGATGAAACAATGAAATACAAAGTTGTTTGCTAGCAGCAACCTTTTCATTAGTTACAGATCTGTTTAATGTGGAATTATTTAGATGACTTTTACTTCTTCAGAGATTGTGCATATGTACTGATACTGGTGGACTGTAGAAGTCTGAGTAGAGTTTTATGATGGAAATGTTCTGAATTGGGCAGTTTTGTCAATACTGGTGCATGCATTCTGTTTCATTGTTTACTGGAAAATTTTCAAAACAATAAATTTAAAACACCCTCAAAAACTGTACTGTATTGTACAAGGAATATAATTTAATACAATCAGGAAGGTGTATGAAAGAGCATGTGTATGTTTCGTGTACAAAGGGCCTGTTATTTGAAAACAGGCCAAATCCAAAGTTAATCTGCCACTGGCAAAATGTATTTTCTTTGAATGTGGATGTCAATGCTGTTTCAGTGATTGTGAGTTTTCAAGGGCAGAGAAGTTTTAATGCTAAGTCTGTTCTCATTGTGAGACTGCATTGCTTTGTTTAGCAGATATGATATCTATTAGTGTTTGCGCTGTAAAATGCAAAATAAAACTTTTAAATGAAGTCCAAATCATCACAGAAGTAAAGCAGTACGCACATTAGTTTTTATGGTAAATGGGGTGAAATAGCCAAGTAATGGTTCATTGGAATGGCTATAGGGGGGAAAGCACCATTCGACCATGATTTTGTAAGGGAGGAAGGGCAGCAAACTCAAAGACAGCCCGGCTGAACTATACCTCTCAACTGTCCAGATTTTTGCAGAATGAATAGATTTTTGCTTCTTATTTTTCATTTGTTCCTCATAAAATTTTTGGTTTTCTGTCAAATCATTTAGGAATGAAGTCACTAAATAATGACAGACACTGAGTTTCAGACTTCATAACCTTCAGAAAAATGCATGCTAAAGCAAGACCTGTTATTCGATCAACTGTCTCAGTTTATACAAGAGCAATTTTTAGTACTGTTTATATGTTCCCCCCATATATTTGGCCTTGTCCAGATTTCCTGCATTAACAGGTTGAGAGGTACATGCAAATAAATTGCTTTATAGAATTAGGCATATCCAAATCTCTCAACTGTCCCCAATTTTGGCTCAAAATGTTGCTCTTCCCCTAATAATCCCTCCGCAAAATGGCAATTTGGGAAGAAAACATGGCGGGTTTACAATTAATAAATAACTGTAATAATCAGTTATAGATTACTTTTATTTCAGAAATGCATGTAGATTCTTTTATTTTGTCAGCTGCTCAAGTTAGCAGTACTAATATTAAAAAGTGTCCCTTCTTTGACAGGTTCCCAGCTGTATTGTGTGGCTATTTTATCTTTTTGAATCACATTTTTGGTCCATTTTTCATAAAATTGTGTTTTTTTGGCAAATTAGTGGCAAATCATTAAAGACTGAAGTTAGAAAATAATGACAGACATTTCAGTTTCAAATTTCATACCCTTCAGAAAATTCATACTAATGCAAGACCTACTATTCTATTATCTTTCTAAGTTTATAAGAGCAATATTTAAAATTTGTCCTTATTTTTGGGCCTTTGTCCCACTTCTATGTATGACTTTGTCCAGATTTCTTGCCCTGAGGTTGAGAGGTATGACAAATGTGTCAGGGCCATCGCAGTCAGCCAGAGACATTTCAAATTGTGACATACTTGTTGCACCCCACTTCCCCATGTAGTGACTCTGGATGTGTCCAAGCAAGGCAAGGAGCAGTTATGCAGTGTAAATGTGCAGACTATCCCCCCCATCCAACGTAGACACAAGTACTACAATGGCTTTTCATCTGTCCTTGATTTTGCAGAATGTTCTGGTTTCTGTCATATTTTTATACTGTTGATTTATGCTTATTATTATTCATAAAGTGCCTATACTGCAGTGGTGGTGCTGCGGTAGCATTGTCGCCTCACAGTTAGATGTTGCCCGTTCGATTCTCAGTTAGAGCGTCTTCTGTATGGCGACATGCGTGAACGGGCATTCCTTCATTGAAGGTTGTCTGTTAGGCCTGGCAAGCCAGCACATAAAACTCTACTGCCAATCATTAGCGGACCGGAGTTCCGCTGTGGTGACCCCTAACCGGGAAAAGCCGAAAGACACAAACAAATTATTCATAAAGTGCCTGTTGTTCTGTGTTTAAGCAGCAGTGCTTTAATGACCATCTGGTAAGTTTGTCTGAGATTGTAAGATGCAAGTAAGTTTTAATAAGCATGCTGTTAAAAAATTGCCAACATTGAAAGCCTTTCTCTTGTTGCCATGCAGAGAATACTTACATAACTAGATAACATATAAGCCTTGGTTATTGAAATGCATATGACAGTATTTGTAATAAAGGGCAGGATTACATTATTTTAAGAGCTCATTACAGGCTTTACCTGCAAACTAAACAGAATGCCAATCTATCATGTGTGGGCCATATCCTGTGCAGTAATCCTTTAAGCAATGTATGATGAACTGTTTCCTGTTTGCTTTTATCATGTTTTCCCCATGAAACAAGTAGATAGTTGTTGTCAGGCAGCAGGTCTTTTTTGGATAAGAAACATTTTTACAAGTGGGGGTATCACAGAGATTGTTACTTTTAACATGTTACTTGGTACTTTAATAAAGCGGAATATAAATTATAATTAGAACTGGAGTACAAGGAGAAGTGATTTGAGTTGAGTGCTGCTTGTTTTTCTTATACTTGATTTTGACTAGCATTCCAGTAATGTATTTAAAAAGTAATTTATTTTTTCATGCCTCACAACCTTTTTGTTTCCATCTAGATATTAAGTAAGCTGTCATGTAGCCAATGGATTGAAATATGTTTTTTCTTCTACATTTCATTTTGTCTTGATTGAACTCTCATAATGATAGCTTGGCACCCAGGGCAGAGTATTTAATTAAAGTTACAGTTTTTGTGGTTTTGAACATAGCTCCTCCCCTATCGAGTTGGCCACACCCATTCCCATTGACCCCATCCATTCAGCTGTCTCCTGCAGCCCCCCCTTTGATTTGAAGTCACCAGCCGCCACTGCTTAGGGAGTAGTAGAACAACAGAGTATTTTGCAGAGTGCTGACAAAGATTTACATAATACATATTTAACATTAATTTGGAAAGTTTTATGTATAATCTCATGAGATTTTTCCTGTAAACAAGTTATTAATACATTGTATAATTAATGTATGATCTATTGTATGATTCCTAATACTAAGCAAAAATAATGCTGTAGTGTTTATTCCAGAATGACCAAGACAGCTTTCTATGACACAAATGTTTTGATACTGATTATTCTGAATGTATAAAAATTCTGGGAAATGATTAATCGGGGGGGGGGGGTAGTGAATGCCCAGCCTTCCCATGCATATGTTATTAATAAATGAATTATTATTCTCCACTGAATTATTGTGTGGAGTCTGATATTTTCAAATCTTAACACATTTGTTGTAATTGCTAGAGGATGAGTATTCTGTAGCAAAACAATAGTTGCTGGTAATGCAAATGTGATATAAACCAATCTGTTTCTGGATAGCCTCACTTTTTTTACAATGTCCAGAAAAAATATTGTCTTATTATTATCTAGACTTCATCTATGACAGACTAAATCTTTCTTGGGATGTGACTTGTTTATAGATCAATAATTATTTGGATCTAAGATAGATTAACAAGTGAATACAAGTATACAAATCACAGTCCCCTAACTCAACAGTTACACACACTGAAAGGCCAATTAATCAATAAAATAAAAAGCAAGATCACAATTAAAAACTCTTTTATCAACTAGCTACACCTATCACCTGAAGCATAAAACAAAAAAAAATCAGTAAAATAAGCATTTTTGCAAAAGACAGGCTCCCTACACACACACACACACACACACACACACAAATATATATATATATATATATATATATATATATATATATATATATATATATACACACACACAAATATATATATATATATATATATATATATATATATATATATATATATATATATATCCAAGCATGATCTGAGGCATATGTGGTTAACTACTGATTTGGAAGAACAAAAAGGAAATCCAGGCTCAGGAACTATTGTTGAATCAACAACTATACTGTAATGGTCAAGAATGTCAAAACAGAAAGCACCAGAACAAAATAAGGAACGATTATCACCTGCTATAGTACTCTTCATTACCTTCACCAAAATCAGTAGTATTTCCCTATTACCCCTACCCTTACCTACTCCAAAGTAGAAAAATAATTGAAATAAGTTTTACAGTTTCAAAGACCTCCCTATTGATATTCCTTTCTCTGTAGGGTCTCCCTGGAAGCTTCTCTCTGTACTCTGTTCCTTCTTCACCTTCATGAGTATTTTATTTTTAATATCCTGTCCTGCATTTCCCTGCAACATACTTCTAATCTACACCTGTACTGTCTTTAATAACAGTTTTGTAATCGTTATTAAGCAATGCCAATAATCCTTCCACTTTGTCATTTTCTTTTTACCAAACAATAACTTAAAGAAAAAAAATAAGTAAATAAAATTAGCAACAAGAATAAGACTTTAGAAACCATACATTTTAATGAACTTTGCTCTGGCATTTCAGCACAGGCTTCAGTGGAGTATAAAACTCAGATATGTAAAATGGCACATTTATATAGTACTTAGCACATAATAATCCATTCAAGTTTAGAAACTAATTAAACAGTCTGCTAATTACATTCTTCCAACTACAATTTACATTAAGCTCTACAGGTTTCAAGTGCCAAATTCAGACACGTAAACAGAGTCTGCATGTAAAAGCAGGTATTTAAACATCTTCTCCCAATATTATTACTAAAAACTTCTAAAACTCAAGCTGTAATAAGATCAGAAAATATTGTTAGAATGGAACTTACAAAAATGTGCTGTTGCATGATTTTATAGTTTCCTGCTCTTAATATCCATGAGATGCTCCTGGAGCCTAACTTTAAATATCTTGTCAGTCACACCTATGTAAACTCCATTACAAGAAAACCTTGGGGCACACTGTATAGCACAGTGTATAGCACAAACACAGCCTTGTTATCCTTCACCAGTACCATACACCACCTAATGAACAAAGGACAACTAGTCTCTGCAATCTTCCTGAACATGTCAGAAGCCTTTGACACCATCTCCCCTCCCACCAACTACTACTAAATAAACCTGCTAATTACAATCTCAGTCCAGTATGCCTAACATGGTTTCTCAGTTACCTATCAAACCATTAGTAGAATACAAAATGGGAGAACAAACTCCCCCAACTACTGCCAGTATTCACAGGTTTACCCCAAGGTTCAGTACTTGGCCCTCTCCTCTTTATAACATTTACTAATAACCTTAATACAGCAACCCAACTAGCCTCAATCATACAATACGGAAATGATATATCCCTTATCTACCCCACCCCTTCCCCACAAAAACTACAAGAAAAAATACAAAAAGCATTCCAAGAAATTGAAACTTATCTAGCCAACAACCAACTCATTCTAAACCTAAACAAAATCAAATTAATAATCTTTACGAACAAATCCAGCAAGGCTAACTACCCTCCCCTCTCAATCCACTCCTCAAACGATACCAAACTTGAACCTACCAACCAGGCCAAACTCCTAGGTATCACAATAGATGATCATATCAAATTTGATATTCACATTTCCCTAACTATCAAAAAAGTTAACTCTAAACTTGCCGCACTTTATAGGGCCAAACCCTACCTAACACCCCAAGCCAGGCTAGCCAGAGCAAGATCACAACTTCTCTCCACACTTCTCTACTTCTCACACATATTCACCAACCTACGCAAGGCAGACCTCCACAATATTGCATCCTGCTACAACCAAATCGCCAAGTTCGCCACTAAACAACCCCATAAAGCCCATCACTGCTACGCTCTCCTACAATTAAACTGGCTAGAACTTTCAAACTTTCGAACCTTAAATCAACTCACCATCACCCACAAAGTCATTCATAGCCCACATACCTGTCCTGCAATCTCAACTCTTCTCCAACCACAGGTACACTGCAGGCCCCTAAGATCCTCCAATAGGCCACTGCTCACAATAACACAATCGCATAACTACCATGGTGACTCCCTCTACTCTAACAAGATAGCTAAGTCCTGGAATGCTCTCCCACCTAACATACAAAGCACCCCCTGCTACTCTTCATTTAAAACAGAATTAAAGAAATATCTAAAAAGTAACTGGCTTTGCCCCTGTAGTCAACCCAGATAACATCTCTCCTTTCAGCCACATTGCTATTGTCTTACATTACAATTTTTCACAACTGACTTGGTTTTTCCTCCTGCTATTGTACCTCAAAGCTAGGTTATGCAAAAGTATTAGTTCATTAACTTCTAAGTCACTGAATGAACATGACTTGCTAAGCTAGGCCTGCTCTTGGACTGCTTTTCACCATTTCTGCTCTCAACAACTATTTTTTCCATATCACTAGTAATTTCTACATCTATTTGAAGCTATTAATGTAAGAATAGTAGTCATTGTTCATAGGTTCATAGGTAGGTACTAGACTATTGGCCCTAGGGCATAATTAAGCCTAGCCAAAACATTGTTTTCTTACACTTCCCTCCCAAGTGGTTTAGTTTCCTGCGCCCCTGTCTAGCAGGGCCACCAAAGTGATTCCCAGAGTGACTTTCCTGTTTCCCATCCACTCATCAAGATTCCTATTGAAGAGCGCTAATGAGGAGCTCTGCCTCACATATATGGGGACCTTATTCCAGAGCAAGGGAAGTCTCTGGGACACGAATCTGTCCATCCAACAAGTCCTGTTTATTGATGATTTCAGGTTTACGTCCCTTGAGCATGTAGCTCTGGTGGATTGGGTTTTCCTTAGGTGGAGCATTTCTAGCAATTCGGGGTTTGACATAGCCTTGTATGTCAGGCAGAGATCACCTCTGAGTAGCCGGTACGTGACCGAGTACAGTCTGAGGTTTCTTAGCCTCATGGCATAGGGCAACTGTTTGAGGCCCATTATCCTCTTTGTGAGGTACTTTTGAGGCCTATCCAGTTGCTGCAGATGTCTTGTTAGGTACATCCCGAATGGGGCATTATATTCAATAATGAATCTAATGAGTGATGACTAGAGGGGGACAATAACATCCTTATTCCTGAATGCAAACCCTTTTGTGATAAGGTGGGTCATGTAGAAGGATTTTCTAACCACTTTAGTAATATGGTTGTTGAAGGAGAGGTTACTATCCACCTGAGTCCCTAGGTCTCTTATCACACTCTCCGTGGTAAGTGGGCTACCACCTATGCTGTAATTCATAGATACTTGGTTTTTCCCAAAGGGGATGACGATGCACTTTTTGGCATTTAGCTTGAGGCCATCATTTTGGCACCATGTATCTGTATCCGTAAGATTCTTTTGAAGGATATCTACGTCAGTAGGTGTCTCAATTATGGCACCCAGTTTGCAGTCGTCTGCAAACTTTGTTAGCCATAGTCCCTCCGTGTTTGCTTGTACCTCCGAGAAGTAGATACCAACAGGAGGGGTCCCAGGACTTGAGCTCTGTGGTACACCACTAGTCACAGGTTTGGAGTTGGAGCCTTGCAGTACTCTCCAGGCATGTGTGCCCACATCTTCATAGTATGTACCATGCTACATAATATGATCCTGCGGAAACAGCTGCAGCAGGAACATAATGGTGAAGGCCCTCACAGCCCACCGCAATTGCCAAGGGCATCACAGGCACAGAGGGATTCACACCACAAACACTCTGTGCCAGCCCCAGTAGGCAGACGGATGCCTGCCCAATATGCCCATGCCTTGGCAAAGAGGGAACGTATAGCACATACACTGACAGTGTAGGCCCCTATGGACTGACACACTTCTCCACCTGCACACACAGTAAAATGGATGGCACACACACATGACCACCTGTAAATTGTTATGTATAGGTGGTCTACTGTGTGAATCCTACATAGGCAGCCCTCAACTATTGCACACACAACAGCTATTGGTACAAGGTAAGTCAACACCTGAACAGTAAATGAAGCTAACAGCATGTGTTGATACTGTGTGTATAAGTTCCTAGGTACATCGGTAGGTACATGCCTGATTGTCAGAGGCCATTCATCAGCCTAGGAAAAATGTGTCTGCTGTCGCTACCCCATTGATTATCTAACTGTCCCTCTGTGGAACAGAGACAATTGCGGGATCCCTGGGGTGTAACCACTGTTCCCCACCCGCTCTGCAAAGATTCCCTGATGTGTTAATGAGGGGCTCCATATAATGTAATTAGGGATGTAGTTCCAAAGCATGGGGAGTACCCATGACAGGTATCTGTCACCCCAGCATTCTCCAGTTATGGTTGTGGCAAGGTGTAGCACATTACATTGTGTGGCTCACTGTGACATGGATTTCCATAGTTGAAGCACATCCATTAAACATCACTTGGACATACCATTAATAGGTATCATCCATATGTAAACTAACTGAGTTACACATTTGTTTGCAGTATGGAGGAACAGCTGTAGTACAGTCCACATACAAAACACCATAATACTTGTACATATCCCAGATGCCCCAGTGGTAAAGTCACTGACTGTGTCGTGCATGTTCCAGGTTCCACAACCTGCAAGGGCTGTTACGGAATTCCGATGACACGAATAATGGATGTTGAATGCAGGTCATTAGAGCACGTTTAAGCACATGTTAGTGGGTTTATGCGCCGGCAAGTGACGGTAAGCGTCGTTTAAACATGACTACACGGATATGCGCAAAACAGGTCTAAGTTTTGCTGAATATCGTGCAGACCACAGTCAGAGATGGGCAGAACAGCTGAAATCTGCGTTATTCACCCTTGTACTAATAGTGCCTGCTCTGAGAGGTAAAATGACCACTGCCAGGAGTAGAACATGCAACCATGTACACAATCACCTACCATTAAGCTACCTGAGATATACCAACGGCAGGTGTGTATTGTGACAGGTTAAAACACAAAAGTGCGGAGTTCAGGAAAGAGTATACAACGCCATGTACCCAACGAAAGGTGTGTTCACTCTCCCTCTCCCTCTCTCTCTCTCTCTCTCTATATATATATATATATATATATATATATATATATAATATAGAGATAGCAAGGGTGATAGAGAGATATATGTCGATATATATGAATATACATACAATTCATCACAAACAACACATCCAGGCCGTCTTCCTGGAAGGTAGGGCAAAGGGACAACACCCAAGTGGAGTATTCAATTATACCCCACTGTTGCCATGTAATTGGCTAATGGAGTAGATGCACAGCTGATGTGCATGTAATCATCTACTCTGGAACACCAATTGGTGGCAGGATATCACATGTTACTGGTATCTACGTATAAAAGGATGGCTTGTCATACATTCAAACTGTATGCACATACGAGAAAACCGTTAAAACATAAAAGGAATAAGACTGATATTTTCGTAAACTCGGACTACTAAGAAGGTAAGTAGAACACTCAGCATGTTAGTGTATGTAGTGCCTGTTCTGTATTAATGAAAGTGTACGCAATACATATAGTGGGAAAAGGTATTATGTAGTGAGGTATTGTTGAGCATAGTAACATTTGGAGAAATTGTGTGTACTGCTGTGGGCCACAAGGTAAACACCTCATACACCACAACGTATACTACATAAGGGCTTTAAACACAACAATTCCACTCCAGCCACTGTCAGTGGCAGGGTTTGTCCAACAAGTACGTGCCATAACAGGGGATAGTATATGTTGATATACTGTAACAGTAGGCATATGTATGGGTGTATAACTGAGAATAGCATGTCTTAGGTGGTCCTGCTGTGCAATTATGATTTGCATTATGGGATATTGTTGCAAAAATGTGAAATGTACAGTATTGTAGGTAGATATGTCTAACATTTTACATAACATTACTGTTATATTATGCAAACATCAGTATGTCTATTGGAATGTACAATACACAATAACAGGATACATATGACTTGTAGTCACCAGACAGTGTAACAGCATGATAGCTAATTGAAATGGAAGAGCTACTCAATTATCCATGCACAAAGGACATTTAATAGCTTCATAGGTTCATAGTTAGGTACTATGCTGTCTGGCCAAGTTCATTCGTAAGCCCAACTACAGTGTTTTCACTTGCGGCACCTCCCTAGGTTAGTGTCCTGTGCCTGTGAACAGCAGAGCCATTTGTTTCCTGCACCTGTGTACAGTAGAGCCACTACAGTGATCCTTGACGTACATGTCTGTCTCCCATCCACCCATCGAGGTATCTCTTGAAGAGTGCTAGTGAGGGTCCCTGCCTGATGTACATAGGAATCATGTTCCAAAGCATGGTGAGTGTCCGGTTCAGGAATGTATCCCTCCAGCACGTCCTAGTCATCATTGCATTTGGGAACATATCCAAGAGCATGTGGCTCTCAGTGGCTTCTGCTTATGTGGAGCATATCCATCAATATTGTTTTGGACATGGGCCTTGTATGTTCAGCAGAGATCACCTCTGAGTATGCAGTATGCAAATGAGTACAGTTGTGGTGTCTGTAGTTGGGCTGCATACATCATACTTTGGAGGTCAGTAATCCTCTTGATGTGTTAATGTTGTGGTATTTAAAGCCGTTGCTGTTGTCTTGTAAGGTACATCCCAAATGGGGTGTTGTACCCTTTAACGTGTTTCATAAGTCAGGAGTAGAGAGGTACAATGGCTGCCTTTGTTCCGGCTACAAACCCATTACAGATTAGGGTGGCCAAGTTGAAGGATATCCATGCCACCTTGGCAATATGGTTATCAAAGGAGTGGGTGCTATCTACTTGTGTTCTAAGATCCCTTATAATGTCTTATGTATGTAGGGGACTACCACCTATGTGATAGTCAGCAGGTGATTGGTGTAATCCAAAGGGGATGTCTATACACCTTGTGGCATGCAGCTTGAGGCCATGTTATTGACACCAGGTATCCGTCACAGTGACACCCTTACGGAGGGTGTCTGTATCAGTTGGTGAATCAATCATGGCCCCTAGTTTGCAGTCATCTGCAAACCTATTCAGGGTAAGTCCTTCTGTGCTAGCCTGTACCTCAGAGAAGCATATACCGAACATGAGGGGCCCTATGACCGAGAACTGGGGTACACCAATTGTAACTGATTTACAGTAGGAACTAGGGTATGCTATCCTCACTGTGTGGGTCCTGTCCATGAGCCACTTTGCATAGCATCTCGTGACATAGGGGTTGATGTGCAGGTGGATGTGCATGTTGACAATACCAGAATGGGGAACAGTGTTGAAAGCCATTGAGAGGACAAGGTAGGCTGTGTGGACCCCCTTACCCTCATCTACTACCTTGGTAACTGTCTCAAAGGACTCCACCAGGTTTAGGAGTCATGGTCTGGCTGTAACAAATCCAGTCTGGGTGGTATCAAAGGTATGGAGGCCACCAATGTCTCTGTGAATGAGATTCATGATGATGTGCTCCATAGCCTTGCAGAACAGTCTAGTCAGGCGTATAGGGCAATAGTTCCTTTGGTCCATTGTGGCACCACCTTTGTGGAGTGTGATAACTGTTGCTGTGTGCCATTCAAGGGCCACAATGCCTGATACAAGGCTATTAGTGAATTTGGTGCCCAAGTGGGGAGCCATTTCGTTCTGAAGTTTGTGTAAATCGCAGCCTGGGATGTTGTACGGTCACATGGATTCTGTGTTCCTGGCTTTAGAGAGTGCAGCTTGGAACTGTGTAGCTGTGACCGCAGGGACTCAGCATTGTTCCTGTATAGATTTGGGCCCTTTAGGGTGTGAGAGGGGTGTAAAGTTAGCACTAAACCTATCTGCCAGGATGTTGCCAATATCAATCGGTTCTGTAATGTTCATGCCTAACCGCTGTATGTCAGAGCAGATGTGGGTATCGCCATCGAGAGTAGTGACATAACTCCAGAATGCTTTGTGGTAGTTCTTGGAATGAGTCGCAGTAATGTTTACGTAGCTAGCTTTGGAGGATCTGATAAGGGATCTCAGATTTCTACTGAGGCTGACCAGGGAGCTACCCCACCCATGGGATTGTACTCTACTTTGCAACAGTCTCCTCCTTCTGTTGTACATTATGTCCATGGCAGTGAACCCCCAGGGAGGCATCCATTATCTGGTGGGTACTGTCATGGCTCTGCTTGGGATAGCATGATCCATGCAGTCATGTAAGTGCTAATTAAGTGCAGTTGTGTATGATTCAGCGTTTGTAACTATATTGTCCATCTGCATGGGTGTCATGACATTTACTACTGCTGTCATAAGAAGCCTGAAGTTGGCTTTGTAGAAATATTGTACTGTGTTTTCCATGAAGGGTGTGGTGCCGGGATGTGGATAACAAGGGTGATTAGCATACATTCGGATCTGACCAACGTGGGGATAACCCCAGGTGTGGAACACCAGTCACACATGTTGGTAATGTCCAGGTCTAGGATATTGTTGGCCCTGGTGGTGGTGTGGATAGGTTGATCCAGCCGATTGGAGGTTATGAATCCCAGAAAGCGGTGGCCTAATGTGTCGGTACATAAGTAGGTATCCTGGTTAAGTGTGGGGTAGTGTCAGTCGCACATCAGTAGTTCCTGTTTGAACCCTACTTTCCAGTACACCAAGAAGTGAGGGCCGTTAACCGTGGGGTATGGTGTGGAATCCGTAGCAAGCTACAATTTGTATAGCAGTTATGGCCACAGTTAGTTGCACTTGGAGTACCTCTGATGCATTGTGCTAAGCAACCAGCCTGGAGGTGTGTACATACTTGGGAAATATGGACACACCTCCACCATGGGTGTTCCGGTCCTGGTTACATGACTGAAAGGTGTGGTCTGAGTAATAGCCTGTTAGTGCAGGGGTGATCTCAGGAGCCTAGAAGCAGGTCCTATTCACTGCAGAGATATTGAAATGGTCCATTACAAGGAGTGCCTCGGGTGAGTGCATTTGAGATGAAGATGTCAAGCACTGAGTAACATTACCCTCAGGTTTTACTTGCCTGTTCCTGTTATGGTGGTG
This sequence comes from Protopterus annectens, assembly GCF_019279795.1. Taxonomy (NCBI): domain Eukaryota; kingdom Metazoa; phylum Chordata; order Ceratodontiformes; family Protopteridae; genus Protopterus; species Protopterus annectens. Next base: position 925,563,837 of record NC_056745.1, read on the forward strand.
AATATGTTATTTGATCCGCGCCTAAAACAGGCACTATAGGAGCAGCAAGAGCCTTAGACATTATCCATAATCCCAGGGCCGACAGGTGCAGGTCATCTGTGCCAAAGCATTGTGTTCTGTCGACCATGTCATTCAAAGCAGACAGATACTGCATACCCTTGGAATGACACCAGAAGTATAGCCAACTGTTGAAGTGAATAATTCAGTCGTTGTACTGCGTTATCAGTCTGGACGAATGCAGAATGCTTCTCAGGGCTAAGGTGATACCTGCCTAGGCTACAAGATTGGAGAGCTATTGCATGTCTCTGTACGTGTAGTCCAGAAAGTTACATCTCAGGGCATTCACACTAACATGGAGAATGACAGTCATATTGTACCTGTTGAGGAGTGACCTGAGTGCATAGGTTATGTTGTGGATCCTGTTACCCGACAGCCAGCTGAAAGTGACTATCACCTTGTGTAGCCTGCTGAGTGGGACATCAGTGTGACCGCCTATAGAGTCACCTATGACTAGTGTGTTGGGTATGTTATATCACCCTATTGGCTGTAGTTGATGGGCACACTTGAGTCTGTGGGCTATAAGTAATTGGTGTTGTGTTGGGTGATGGGGGCTGCCTGCATTTCTGCTTTGGAGTCCTCTGTCACCTACACAGAGTAGTATTGAGAGGCTCCGCAAATGTTGTAGTCTTACTATGTGTGGCCTGTGGTGGTGGAGATCTTGTGAGACTGTGTGATGAGTGTGGTGTGGTGCAAACTTTTAACATCCCCACATGATTGTCAGGTTCAGTCTGGGTTGGAGAGAGCATTACCTCCAGCATGGCTACATATGTGCATCTCCCACAGGTTGTAGTGTTGTATGTTAGGAGGGGAGCATTGACTGTGTACATGAGACAAATTCTATATTGCCTCATGATGCCCATATTCATCATATAGACAGGCGATAACACTGGGAATTGACACTTGGACATGCCTGAATATTCAACTATTTCTCACTAGATATGTGAGGTGAGTGTGTACAACAGCTGTTTTACTCTAAGTAAGCTGGAAATGTAAGTACAAACAGTGTTTACCTGTAGGAAATTAGTAGGATTGAGTGCTATAGTAATTAGTAGCTCATGAAGTGCTTACATGTTCTGAACAAGTGATAAGCATGAATAAGCAATACAGATAGGGTGTTGGATAACATAAACTCACTGCCCCCCAACAGGTACACAATCACATATCCATGAACACTACAGAGCCCCTGTAACCATAACGATGATGGTACAAGGTGCACTCAGGCTGCATGTGACCTGTCCACATCCCTGGTTGTATCATACACATATGGCAAAACAGTTTGCTCTACACATACACATCATGTAAAACATAGCTTCATGTCAGTCTGTGAAAACACTGAATGGTGCACACCAACAGTTATCACAACCCACAAAGTGGAGACACCACTCATAATGGGAGGTACTGCACTATTACCCTGCTGAGTCTGGTCTGAAAGTCCATGAACCTTAATCAACGTATATGTTGTTAGCAGTACAGATGTAGATGACAGTACGGATGATTTCACACTGCATATCATACCTGTGACAGGTCATAGGACATCATCACACATACTGTGTTCCACTTACACTCAGTATACTAGATGTACCTTTGTATGTCACAGGAGTGTTCTGCCAGTGGCCTGTTGACAAAAGCAACACTACAAAAGGTGTCTGAGTGACATGTGCATATCATATCAGTGGCAGCTACAGTAAAAAAGAGTTAATGTTTTGTACTCACCCTCACTGTAGCCCATACCACACAGACAAATGGGAGGCATCTGCGTATGTAAGTATTCTGGAGCATTTCTCCCCAGGCCTCCGCTGAAAACAGGATCTGTGGAACCTAGTCGGACTTTCCCGGTTAACAAATGTTAAATAAATAAATAAAATGTGAATGGCCATGACCTAGGAGCAATAGCTGACTCAGTGTTGTGGACAACATACAGAATGGGCTTTGTGGGTGAGGTGCGTGACATATGTGCACAATCTGACAGCTGCATATTGCATTGTCACCACTAGGTTAATAACCCTGTACCCATGAACTACCACCTAGGCAGCGGTCAACATAATGGACACTGTGTGTAAGGGATGGTGCTGTGCAGCTTACCTCCCTGAACTAGTGACATCACCAAGCCTATTAGGTAGTCATAAGAGGCAACCCTAGTCATGACAGGGTGCCATCCATGAGCATGGAGATCATTGTAAAGCCATGATCATCACTCAAGTGACCAGTATCGGATCACATATCACCTTTAAGGGGTATGGCCCATGCTTGGATGGTCGACACCAGTCTTAATCACAATCCTCATCTCCACTATGCAGCATGTTGCCTACCCTGCATAAAGACATGTCCAACACTGTGATGTTGGATATGCTACACGTACATATCCTGATCTGAAATACATATGTCATGGACAGCCACCTTCCTAGTACAAGGATCGCCACATGCTGGACAGATCCTTGTGCCATACACGTTACATACTCCTGTCATACTATGCAACCCTGTCCAGCAAAGCTGCACATTTCATCTCTGTCAGACATGTCGTGATGACCGCATGGCAGATGTATCATTAACTGTCTGGATTAGTTATGTGGCACTGATTTACCTGGCAGTGGGAACATGGCTGTCAGATACAGCTAGAAAACCTTACATCCTATGCTCATACATGGCCCAGGGCATACACACTACTACATGACCTTGGTTGTACATGCTATAGTTGATAACCATCCCTGCAAATACCATCCAGCTAGCCATTGTCCCATGTGTATCACATGTGCAACACAGGCGATACGTGGCAGGATGTTGAACTGCTGTACAGTACCGTGTAGCTGTATATGGCAAAACACATGCATGTAAAGGTTTCCGTGTGCATGTCTGTATTGTCACAGGTTATGTCCATTAAGGCAGTGTATGTGTTGATATGTGACATATACACAGCATCAAGGTCAACAGCATTAATATGGACACATCCAGGCATGTGCTGATAGGTAAGAACACCAGTAGAGGCAAACAGACATGCCCACATCAAGACAGCATTCACATGGAGTATGAGCAATGTAATGAGGTGACACACATATATGGTGATAATATCCAATCCCCATTGGGTGTCACATGTGTGTGACACAAACATGTCAGTGGTGTCAGTGTCATGAAGATTTGCAAAGACAACTGTTCATATGTACTAAATGTAATACACATGTATGTGCAGCTGTATCTCTGTGCATCTCTGAGATACTGTGACCTGTCTCCATCATTATGTCTTTCAGATGTACCTCAATCAAGACTGCCAGCTTATAGCCACTTGGAGGATGAGGCCCTCATACCTTACCTCCAAGATAACTATGAGGTATTGTTCAGCCATGTGTCACAGCATGCCCAGCAGCGTGATGACCTGTGGCAGGAACTTCGCAGGAGGGTTAATGATGTGGGTGGCCATAACCGCACCTACCAGCAGGTGCATAGACACTGCATGGACCTGATCAGACATGCAAAACAGTGTGCAAATACAATCGCCAGGGAACAAGGTACAACAGGTGGTGGGCCACCAACCCAGCCCCCACTCACACATACCGAGGAGCTACTGGCCAACCTGGTGACACTATCAGAACAGCATCCACAAACCCTAGCTGCCATCATGGAGGTGGGAGTCTCCCAACCACCGAGCCTGGAGTTGACTGGTAAATCACTACTGCACATATAACTATTATATCCCATTTAGTTGCATGTGTCACTGTACAATATGTAATGTAACATCATATGCAAGGTATGTTTACACACATGCCGCATACTATAGTATGCTACCCTGTGTATGCACACATGTGCATACGCCATAGTATATCCTATTGTACTGGTGAATGTGTTAGCATGCACATTGCACGCTGTAGCTGTCATACAGTCATGGATAATGATCATACTGCTGTGTCACCCCTATATAGGTACCTCTGACATGCTGCAAAGACAGCAGGCCATTGCAGGTAAGACAGTTATAAGTATCAGGCATGTTAATGCACAGATCTATTCGCCATGTGGCCAGTTAACACATGGTCCACATGGTGTAACACAGGGATGCATGCTTACTACCATGATTGTGTGAAATGCATGGCTTCTGCTATGACACATGCTTGCTATTGTGTGCAACCCAGGGATGTATGATAACTACCACTATTAATGTCTGAGCTGCATGTTGTCTGCTGTATCACATGCATGTTGCATGCCTTCTGTCAAATCACATGCATGGTGTGTGTGTGTGTGTGTGTGTGTGTGTGTGTGTGTGTGTGTGTGTGTGTGTGTGTGTGTGTGTGTGTGTGTGTGTCTGTTTGTGAGTGTGTCTGTGTGTGTGTGTCTCTATTGTAATGTAGAGTCTTTGTTTGCCTTCACAGGTGATGTAGGTGCATTACCCTCCTGCGGTCCATCTGATGTTAGTGTCCCCACAGACTCTAGCAGTGATGATGAACATATGCTTGAGGTACAGGCAGGGTTGTCAGGGGCTGAATCTGTGTCATTGGTTGCCATTCCACCTATATCCCCCTCTTCCCCGCATGCAGTTCTCATGCCAACACATACCCCATCACCAATGACCATAGAGGAAGGACAGTTAGCATGTGTTAGCTTGGAACAGGAACATGTGGTGGCTACGGAAGGTGTGTATTCACACCATGGTGTCAGTCAAATGACTGCAGATGTGCCACACAGGCATGTGGCCAGTGCTGCTCATAGGAGGACCTCTGGCCGACATGCACCTGCAGGACAGAGCACAGCAGCTGGTGTCACCAGCCCATGTTTCAGACTGTAATGGCGACACAGGCACATGCTGAATGGCAGAACAGAGAAGGGCAGAGGCTTCAGAGGGCTGCTATCTGTTCTTTAAATGACAACATATATGCATTGGCAAATGCTCAACAGCAGATTGCTGAAGTTTTGGACAGACGATTGGGTGACATAGTTAGAATCCTTGACCATGGCATGACAATCTGCGAGTGTGAGCTGTCTGTGCTGGAACACCTGGTAGGATTGAGGCATAGGGCACATGGACGTAGGCCAGCTACACCACCTGGTGCAGGTCTATGTGAATGAGCTACCTCACATGCCCGCTGCCATAGTGCCGGTAGCAACAGCAGTGCAGCTGGTGCTGCGCTGTCCACACCAGGACACAGCAGGCCACATGGACGTGGCCCTGGATGGTCCCATTGGGGACACAGTTCCAGTGGACATGTGTCATCGGACAGTACCCAATCTGTACCTCTGCCTGGTAGTGCCCGTGCAACCCCTGGCAGGCACAGGTCACATGGCCATGGCCGGACACTGTGAGCTGTAAATCTTGATCTGTACAGTCTAGAGCTGTCAATGATACCCCTGTGTAGGCTGGACACATGGCAGAACTGTGCACACACATGCATGCACACACCAGAAACATCTGTAGGGCACCGCAACACTCACATGCATAATAACCACACATGGCCAATTAGATCACAGGCCCTAACCCACACACATGATGTCATCCACTGGTGCAGCCTAGGCCTCTGGCAAACATTATCACCCTGTGCATATGATGATGCCTGTGCCACATCCCTGTCATCCTCACCATCGGTGCAGGGACATGCTCATATGGTCTGATGCACAGGTTGAACAGAATAGGGAGATAAGTGTATATTACAATTGTTGTGTACTGTTGGTGCGCAGCAGACATACAATGTAGTACAGGTTTAGAATGCATTATTTTATGTTCATAGTATGTGTCTTGGTAACAACAGTAACAGCATGTTGGTAATGATGCCCTGCTTCCCTCCTTAAGGTCTAATTGCATGTGCCATTAAGTACCAGTGTTTGCAGTTTCCCATGTGTAAATGTGGACTACTCACAGGCATGTATGGCAATACCAGCATGCTATACATAGCTTCAACCTCACTGTTAGAAAGGATGACATTCCAAAGATGTCTACACATCTACTGATCCAGGAGCATGTGAGCTGTGTACTAAACTACAGTGGCTAGAGATGTGACATCCATACCAGGTGACAACACAGGTACAGTTACATGGTGCGGGGAGTTTACATAGCAGTCTAGCTGATGTCAAGGGTAGAGGCCAGTTAATAGCATGAGGCCTCACTGTGTAGCAGTAATACACATTCACATTACAGGATGAGAACACACAACTACACACACACACACACACACACACACACACACACACACACACACACACACACACACACACACACACAGGTATTTGCACACATGTATTCAGACACAGTAACACATCCACACTCACGGGGTCAATGACACTGTAACACACACACACACACACACACACACACACACACACACACACACACACACACACACACACACTTGATAGTGTTGAGGTGAGGACCCCTGCCTATGTGGTAATCACCATTACAGTACTGTGCACCCACATGATGCAACACAGAGAATGAACATGTATAGGTAGTCAGTAATGCCTAAGACCAACGGCATCAACAGGGTAGTAGATTGCATCACCTGGAGGGGTTAGGGGTCCTATCTGTTCACTATGGCAGCATACATCCTCACTCCATGGACCAGACAGCCGTACATACATACACACACACACTGTGGAGTCCACAATTGAATTCACCTATGTCATGCACATACAGATAGCTAACGTGTGTGATACACACACCACCCCTGCCTATGTCTTGCTTTCTACACTGCAGTATGTACAGATCTCTACAACAGTATACAGGGGTGTGTAACAATTGGGATGTATTCCCCACCATACGTGGCATATATGGACACACAAGCAAACACACATGGCAGTACTGTGAATCAAACACCTGCTATCTTATGATATGTATGACAGACATGCAGCAGTATTGCCTGCATTACAATGTGTACGGACGCTACCTTCGGCAATTGTGCTGCTATATGCACACGGGAGGTCTTAAGTGTTACAGGTGTCAAGTGATTTACAGTGACACCCTGACCGTTGTGTAGGCTATATGTCTTCATCTTCACTTAAGAGAAACATAGCTTAGTGTTTGCACATGTTATGGTAGGACGGCTTGTGACACACCTGTGAGCTGTCTTCAGCAAACATCCATCTGCAAAGTTGGCCCACCACTTTATGTACGCACATCCATCCATACCTGATGTACATCTTACCATACTGTCAGTATTTCACCATAAACGGGTGTCAATGATGGGGCTGCATTGCAACTGCATGTTGTAGTAAGACACAGATCAACTGCAAACATCAGCTACTGCACACGCATGGTAGCTGAATGCACACCACTACATGTACATGTGTGCAGGTCCTACATTCTTGTAATTTAGCCATGTTTGTAGGCATTGCAACTAGTGAACATGTGTGATGACATACATGACACATGGACTGTTGTATGATATGATAGTTGTCATGAGTAACCAGTACAGAGGGAATGTTAACTCAGTCATCATTGCTATCACACCTTATGTGCTGTTAGCATTCAACAGCCATGGACCTACCTTCCATGTGCATGTGTGTAATTGCTGTAGCCACTTGTCTGCACGAAGGACAGCAATAACTGTGCTATGTACATATGTGTTGTTTGTGTGTGGGGCATGTACATATCCACAGCAAGTACATGTATGTCATATCCAAACATGAGTGTGTTTACTGGTGTACAGCAACATTTATCTGTTACAGCTGTATATGACCCAGGGCCCCTGTTATGTGTACAGCCAACCTGGTTATGAACAGTGGTATCATTGCATTGCATAACACATGGGTAGTCTGCACAGTTGCTGTAGAGCTAGGTACAGTCCACTGGTCATGAATAACATGGTGTTGTACTAATGTATGTTCTGCCACACGTATGGATGTGTGTTGCTGGTCCAAGGACATGGTGATGTCTGAGGGCTACATCCTAGAATGTGGCCTTTGACACTGTGATCTGCACCTGACACATCTGTGATGGCTTTTGAGAGTGTACTGGTCAGTACATGTGAGTGGCCTTCATGTCCATGGGGACACTACCACCTGGAGCGGTCTGTAACGGTGTTATGGCCCACATGTTTGTATCTGAGGTATACAGTGGTAGTGCTATTGTGCTTAACTGAGCCTTATGCCAGGTGTTCCACACTGCACAGATGTCAGTATTTCCTATTGTTGGATCTAGATTGGCAGCTGTGATTCTGAACGCTACACATCTAGCACTGTTTAGCATACACATACAATGCAGTTGTCCTCTAGGTGTCAGGGTGTTTACCTGGTCTCAGGATATTTGTCTATGAATGGTACTATATGGGCGAAGTAGTCACTCCTGGCAGGACATCACCACGGGTGGTATTAGTGTGCCAGGTTTAGATTGGTACAGCTAAGGTGATGGACAGCAGCAGAAGTTGTGTAGAAGACCGGTGTCAGATATATGTAGTGCAGCGTTCATGCTAAATATGATGACTGTTGACACACTGTGCCCTTCCGTGTTTAGAATCAGAGTGCATACAAGACAGCCCTTCGCTACTAAGTGTGTGAGCATGCCCAGTATGCCATTGTGTAGATGGATGCATAGTGCATTCCAAACGGCCGTGTGCTACTAAGTGTGTGAGCATGCCCAGTGACACCTTGTGTCGGTTATGTTCCTCTATGTGTATGGGCATGACCATTGTAATCCTGTATAGCGATAGTGGTCATCCAGGCAACAGATGGCCATACCCCACTTCAGGATGCATTCCTACATTGAACACACTGGTTCACAGGTATGTACACTGAAACTGCCAGCATCCATGTCGATGTCCACATTCCTAGAAGATCATATTGATGTTTTGAAAGGTGTAGTGTCTGTGGTGCGTCTTGTATCTATGTAGTGCTGTAATAGTGGTTCATAGATAGGCAGTTGTCCTGCTCACACCACTGGCGTGTGTTTGTCTCCATCTGCCTTGGGACAGTAATATGCTTTTAGACTGCTCACACTCCATACAATCCCTATCGGCATTTGTTCCATTGCTGATGATGTCACCCACCTAGAAGTATGCCTCTGGGAGTGCTGTGATCCAGTAATCTTGATAGTGCGTTCTGTAACTGTGTAATGCTGTAGTGTGATAAGGTAGTTAGGTCTTTGTTCTTATCCCAGCCATGCCAAGTGTGTGTTTCCATCTCCCTGCGGACCGAGTAATGCTTTTAGACTGCTCACTCTCCATACAATCCCTATTGGCGTCTTTTATATTGCTGATGATGTCACCCACCTAGAAGTATGCCTCTGGGGGTGCTGTGATCCAGTAATCTCAGTAGTGCATTCTGTAACTGCGTAATGCTGTAGTGTGATAAGGTAGTTAGATCTATGTTCTAATACCAGCCATGCCAATTGTGTGTGTGTTTCCATCTGCCTGGGGACAGAGTAATGCTTTTAGACTGCTCACTCTCCATACAATCCCTATCGGCATCTTTTCCATTGCTGATGATGTCACCCACCTAGAAGTATGCCTCCGGGAGTGCTGTGATCTAATAATCTCGGTAGCGTATTCTGTAACTGTGTAATGCCGGAGTGTGATAAAGTAACTAGGTTTATGTTCTAATCTCAGCCGTGCCAATTGTGTGTATGTTTCCATCTACCTGGGGACAGAGTAATGCTTTTAGACTGTTCACTCTCCATACAATCCCTATCGGTGTCTTTTCCATTGCTGATGATGTCACCCACCTAGAAGTATGCCTCTGGGAGTGCTATGATCCAGTAATCTCGGTAGTGTGTTCTGTAACTGCTTAATGCTGTAGTGTGATAAGGTAGTTATGTCAATGTTCTAATCCCAGCCCTGCCAATTGTGTGTGTGTATGTGTGTGTTCCCAGTTGCCTGAGAATAAAGTAATGCTTTTATACTGCTCACTCTCCATACAATCCCTATCGGCGTCTTTTCCATTGCTGATGATGTCCCCCACCTAGAAGTATGCCTCTGGGAGTGCTATGATCCAGTAATCTCTGTAGTGCGTTCTGTAACTGCGTAATGCTGTAGTGTGATAGAATAGACCGGTAAGTGTTCTATTCCAAGGCATAACAGGTGTGTGTGTTTGCCAGTCATACCCTATGTGTTGGCATCTCTGAGTGGCTAACTCCAGGATGTGCTGAGTGTGTTTTGTTGTTTTCCTATATAGTGTCCACAAATGTCACAATCGCCCAAGAGACTGGGTTGGCAAGACATACACATACATTTGCCAATAGGTCTGGTGAGTAAATGTCACCAACCCTACTCTTACCCTTAATACAGTCTGACCCATGTGACGCAACAAAACACACTTGCCTTGATAGTAACACCAGTACATAATGCATGAGGCACATGTGGTTTCCTTTTCATTTTTGTCTTATGCTTTGGTGTCATGTGGTCCGCTGTTGTGATATATATTCTATATCTACGTATATGTGTGTGTATATGTATATGTGTGTGTGTGTGTGTGTGTATATATATATATATATATATATATATATATATATATATATATATATATTATATATGTGTGGACATTAGCACACATAAATCTACATGATGGAATACATGTTCTATACTATTGAATGCCTGTGCTGGATGATCTGTACGTGATCACCTTATATGTATGTATATCTGCCATGGCTTTGTGGTAAAGCACATCATCTGTGGTGTGCAGGGTCCCGGGTTCTAGTCATGTAGAGACTGGTTATTTTGTTGCTGGGAAGAACAAGGGACATCGAATACAGTGATAGTAAGGCACCTTTAACCAGTTGTGTGCGGATCTGTGCAACAGTAAGCAGTGGTTATTATTTTGGAGGCTCAGTATGGGTCATATAACTATGCATTAGAAGACAATACTATGCAAATGAGGTTGAAAATAGTGAATCCCATTTTCCCCAGAGTGTGATGCAGATCCCAAGAGTGTATGTGTATAGATAGCCGGGTGCAGGACTCGAATATAGGTGAAAGCATGGGGAGGGGGTGTCAGGCATACTGTAGGTACATTGGAGCCCTGTATCTCGGGATTGCTCCTGCCTTAGCATGCCTAAGCTAGGAGTGTTTCTATACCTGCCTAGTGAAATTGGGAAGGACAACAGCAGTAGTGGAGTAGTCAAGGTGAACAAGCTGCACAAACAGGTGATAATTAGCACAATCAGCAGATTACATGCCCAGCCCAGCCCAGAACACTACAGTAAAGTGAGCAAGCACCATACACACAGGTTTTTTCCACACTCTACACCACCGGTGTATACATGCGGGGACATTTCTCAAAACAATCCAACCAAATGAGAAGGGCTGCAGCAGGCAACATAGACCAACATGTGCAGGAGGCTGAGGGTGGTGAGTATGTGAATGCTGCCGAACAACCCTCAGTGAGGAGACAGAGAAGACTTTACAGACCCAGGGCAACTTACCAGGGGCTACATGAGCTGGAGATAGTGGAGCAGATTGTTGAGCTGTGCTGGCCACACCTGACACATCGAACAGGCTGAGGGAAACCCATCCCAGTGGATACCAAGGTATGTGTAGGCCTAGGTATACTAGCCACAGATACCTCCCAAAGCACAACTGGGGATATCATGGGGATCTCACAGGCATCTGCATCCAGAGTATTGCACCAGTTCCTAGATGCCAGGTCATCACATGCCAGTGAGCACGTACATGTCCTCAACACATGTGAGGTGTTGACCAGCAATATGCATCTCTTCCACCAAATGGCAGACTACCCTGGGGTAGTGGGTGTTATAGCCTGCATGCACGTATGCATCAAAGTACCACCCAGTGAGCGGGGTAGGGCCTACATTAACCGCAGGGGCATCCCCTCCATCAACTGCTAGGTTGTATGCGATGGCCAGGGCATTATACTGAATGCGTGTGCTGGCTGCCCTGGAAGCTATGATGATTCCAATATATGGCATCTGATGCAGCTGTACCACACCTTTGCCAACATGGACATCCCCTACAGTCACCTAGTGGGGGATGCTGGGTAACCACTGGAGCCATGGCTGATGACACCCATCAGCAATGCACACACACCTGAACAACTATGCCATAATGAGGCAGATGCACAGGCAAGACATATAATTGAGCATGTGTTTGGGATGCTCAGGTCATGGTTCTGGTGTCTGGTCACATCCGGTGGAGCCTTGCAGTATTCACCAGCTACATGCACCCAAATTGTTATGGTATGTACTATGCTACACAATATGATCCTGCGGAAACAGCTGCAGCAGGATCAGCATGGGGCAGGGCCACACAGCCCCCCACCAATGTCAAGGCCTGTACAGGCACAGTGTGACTCGGAGGAGGAACTACCTGAGCTGGACCCAGTAGGCGAAAGGAGGCATGCACAGTATGATCTGCCCTTGGCAAAGAGGCAATGCATGGCATATGCACCGATGCAGTAGGTACCCGGGGAATTTCACCCTCTCTGACTCACACAGATAGGAAAAGGGATGCCAAACATGACACTACCTGTGCTCAGCCATGTATAGGAAGTGCACTGTGTGCATCCAATATAGGCAGCCCTCCAGCGCCATCCTCAGGTCTGGCACACCCTCAAGGTAAGTCACTCAATCTACCAATTGGCAGTTGTATTAGAATGTGTTTTTACCTGTAGCTATGGTATGGATGTGAACATGCAAGGGAATTTGGTGGCCGAATGTTCGGGCAGCAGACAGTACATGTCCGTAGTGGTACCATGACATCCGTAGCACATACCGGGGTGACAATAGTAGCCAGTAGTACACAGGGTGTCCTAACCCACTGCAGGTTATGGGCTGAACATCATGTGTGTCCATGCAGCCCACAAAAGTCTTAAACAGCTGGACAAGTGTAGACCAATACAGACAAATGCTATACAATGGCCTCTGGATATGCCCAATGGATGACCCCCAACCCCCCCACAGACACACACACAGACTACTGCAGGCCAGGCAGTTGGATGTAGGTTGTGAAGGCTAGGATGTCTGAAACCACTATGCTGGTAATTAAAGCTAGGATCTGAATTACACTGGTATGCCTCTAGCCAGCACATTAGGTAGGTCCACACACTGAAATGGAGTACCTGGCATACCAGTACAGTAGTAGCAAAAGTGTACAACTGTCAGCTGTGCCCCCCTTCCAACGTGCACATGTAAAAGTCATGTGTGCCACCCCCGGTGCTGTGTAGGAATGTGGATACAGTTGGATGTCCCCCCACGCTGTGCAGAAATGTAGCGACAGTCAATGCCACATGACTGATGGATACCCTGCTGACACAGCATGCCACCTGTCAGTGTACAATGCAGGGGTCGGCACCACAGTACTGACTACCTAGACATGTAACACATGCGATCCAGTTGACCATACTGGGCATGCTCAAACACATGAAGGTATGACGGTAATGTCAGTCGACAACATGTGTAACAGTCATACTGGGCATGCTCACACATTTAAACACAAGACGGCCAGGTCTGCAAGCACCAGTGGCCCAAACATATCTGCCAGTACATTACTATACTATTGGATGACTGTGCTGTATGGTATGTGCGTGGTACTGTGTATTGTCTGTATATATGCCATGGTGTATTGGTAATTCAGATCAGCTGTGTGCACAGGGTGTTGCTACCAACACTTGCAAAGGACAGTTCTTTGTTTGCGGCCAGAACAAGGCCTTTGGATATGGAGTGGGTAAGGCATATTGCAGCAGTTGGGAGCAGTTGTGCGTGGGTTTGCGCGGTGTTAAGCACTACTGACCTCTGGTTACAGCTCCTTATACTTGTTTAGACTCCACATTTATTTAACAGTGCAATACTCGCATACTGGTAGACAAACGTGCTTACACCCGCTCGCTCCCTCACTTACACGTGCACCGACATTGGTGCTTGCATTTGTCACTCACACTGGGTGGGCATGATCCCTTGTGATGCCTATTACATCAGACTACATGATTACAGTATCAGGTATGGTGGACCATTATGCGACGGCAGGCGTTCGACTGTACAGAATCGGCGGCCTGTCCAGTGACATAATCATATTATATGCGTGTTCCTTATACAATCTGCTCCCATCTGGCTGATACATGGGAACCGATACTCTGCAATGCAGACAAGTAAATGTGTTTTGGGAAACACATCTTTCTGCCGGGTCATGCTACTGCATAATTATTGTAGGTTTTCCACCTTTTAAATTGTCCGAAGTGAGACTTTAGGATTAACACCTTTCCCACTTTGCATGAGACAGTCCCTCATTAGGCATATGTGTCATGCGAGAATAATCTAGGCATAGCAAATGTCCTGAATACAGGACAATATTGTATTCTATGTTTCTCTAATAGTTGCTTGTAATGGTTATTGTATAAATGACACTTTGATATGTTATGTGAAGTAGCATAAGCAACTTGACTGCTGCTAGATTAAGCTTTGATTTGTGCTAATATGTATATTTCTGCACTATGCACGTCTGTAGGTATGTTCTGACCTGGTACGTCTGACATTTCTACAGAGCAGGTCCCACTTTGGCCATTTGGAAAGGTGGCAGCCCTATAGGACCTGTATGTAGAGATGTCAGATTTGGCAAGGCAACACATACCCACAGCCAGTAGAAAATTGACTACTTCACCGGTTTGCATATGTTAAGGTTATTCTTGTAGCATTATAGTTGCTAATACTGTTTCCTATAACATCTAGGTGTTTCAGATACAACAAAATCGTTTTATGCAACCACTACAGACAATATATGGACTCTTTTCCCGAAATCGCAGTCCATGTGCCATGACATTCATTTTGCAGGACACAACTGCCCAGAGTGGAGTGTCCCTCACAAAGGCGAACAGGTGGTAACCCCAAACTATTATGCTATCTTCTACCTAAGGTGGTCGGCGGAATATGCGCTTTCCATCACTAGCAGACCTCACATACAAATGGGGGAGAATAAACACTGTATCAGGGACTCATAACACCCTCAGGGACACATTTAGATGATTGGTTCTATTAACCTGACACATTGACAGTCACAGGGCATATGTATTCATTCACATTTGTTGAGGTACATGCTGTTTATGACTCATACATGTTGTCATTAGTCATTAAGTGTATTCTGCCACCTGTCCACCTAAAATCACATCATTGATATATTCCCTATGTGTTCCCCCAATGCTCTCTACATTCAGTGTGTATATGTGTGTATGTATATGTGTATATATATATATATATATATATATATATATATATATATATATATATATATACACACACACACACACACACACACACACACACACACACATATATATATATATATATATATGTTTTCATTAGTCATTATGTGTATTCCGCCACCTGTCCACCTAACATCACTAGTTCTGTAAGGGTTTAGTTAGGACTGTGTTACATTCTGATTCATAATCACGGACATCCATGATAATCAGGTACAGGGCACTAATATATTCCCTATGTGTTCTCCCAATGCTTTCTGGACTATCCAGTAGATATGCTCTTCAGGTTTGGGAGGTATGAGCGTCTGCAATGCCCACATAAGAATATTAATTACTTCCACTGGGCAAGCCTAATACATCTCTGCCAACCAACACCTGCACACTTAGGCCCATTATTGCATACACATGATTCACTTACCTGACATCCCTCTACAGCATTCATGACACATACTTACTGTGAGCACAGCTGGGGTATGAACATGCCCCTACACACTGCTCACTCTCCCCGTCTCGGGACACATGTCGTACGTTTTGTCAACCCATGTGTTATTACACTTGCACAACCTACTGTTCCGTGTACAGCTACATCCTGCTCGCGTTGATTACCACGGGTTCACCTGTATGGCGAATTTTTGGTGTCCCGCAAGGGACCCCGTTATCCATGTTTAAAGTGTAGACCTTGCAGATCTCTCCCTCTGGTACTTTCCTGCTGGTGGTCTGGAAAGCAGCAGTGTATTTACCTTTATTGCATGTCTGTATGTCTGATCGGCCTAGCTGGGCGGCGTGGGAGGTAAACGTTTGTTTATTGGCTCTCCCAGTAACATATGCCCAGTCTAAACATATGTTACCCATAATATATATATATATATATATATATATATATATATATATTTTTTTTTTTTTTGTGTGTGTATATGTGTACATATCTATATATGTTGTGTGTGTATATATATATATATATATATATATATATATATATATATATATATATATTTTTTTTTTGTATATGTATATATATATATCTATATATATATATCTATATATATATATATATATATATATATATATATATATATATACATACATACATACATCTGTGTGTCCATTGACCAATACATTTCCCGGACATACACAATTACACATGCGTATTGGGTTTTATCTCTGCTTCAACAGCATACTATTGCCTTGGTCATTATGACACCGACACTTCACTCCGGTTAACTTGTAATCGATATTTAGCACGTTATGCAGCGGACAGATGTCACAATTTGTTCATGTACGGAGTACCGATGATAATTGTGATGTGGTACAGTGTCATTTGACCTGTTCCTTATCTCCACAGCCTATTATTCCTGCTACTGTATTTGTTTCTGTGCACATTCATATTATTTATGTCAATAAATGGAGTGCCTGTGTTACAGAGAATGTACTTCAACATATTGATGTCTGCATGTGAGTATGCATATATACCTATTATGTACTAGCTGACCTACACAGGCCACTCCATTGGAACTGGTGCAACCAACCCTGGCACTCCTGTATCCATAATCGCATAGCCATATTTTCTCCACCCCACCCATGTTGAGTTTTCATGCGTAACAGCCATTATCCACCTGATATCGCAGCCATGACACACCTTTACACATTGCCCTCTCCAGAGTGTTTGGGGCCCTACACACATTTTGTACCACCTCGTGTATTCACAGGGTCTCCCGCCATTTATATTTGCCCATACGTGCCTTTCCTGGTGTTATGGATTATGGCCATTTGCGGGTTACAAGTGTAGGTGGTCACAACATGAACTACATTCCGTCTGTGTGTAATGTTGACGTAGCAGTTCAACAATATTATGGCCACTGGTATAACCCTGCCTCTGGTGTGAATAGAGGTGCTCTACTCACTCTTGGGCAGCTTTATCTGACATACGCTGCAAGTACTATATAATACCTTAGTTGCTCTAGATTCCCTTCACAACCCTTGTGTATGCTTTATTCTTTCGGCGTTCATTCTTACAGTATATATATATATATATATATATATATATATATATATATATATATATATATATATTTCTTTATTTTATGTCTGTGGATATATATCTATACACACACACACACACACACACATATATATATATATATATATATATATATATATATATATATATATATATATATATATATATATATATATATATATATATATATATATATATATATATATATATATATATATATATATATATATATAAGTTACATCTGTACATAACAACATACATTTGCTATGCTGGGAGCTGCTTACACCAGCGCTGGTGCACTCACATATGCTTACAGTGAGTTACATATGTTTACTGCCACTTCTTTGTGCTTACGTGTGCCTTATTCATTATGACAGTACCACTTTGATTGAAGGAATCTGGTTAATGGCCCCATGTGAAACACACATTCACCTTTACATGTTTAAACGTTGGCTTTACAGCACAGAGGCATTCATTACAAAAGAAAATGATATGTGCTAGAGTTGTACTTGAATCGGGAATGCCTTTACATTAGGCGGATGCTCTAACCACTACACTATTTGTGTTCTGCTTCATTTATTTGTATACCCATGGTTCATAGCTACCCTAACATACGCCTCACCACTTCACTTACACAGCAGGCATCCATTCTCCTGCTGGGAAAACCACAGTACTACACATGCGACATTCCCTATTCCCTACTGCTCTGGACCCGTGCTGCATGTTTACTCACTCCAAGGATATTCCGAACTCCAAAGCTTATAGTCCTGGCACATACGTGTGATCGATTGTCAGGGTGTTCATGTGGTGATCCGGGTTTAGGCTTGTCCGACTGGAGACCGGAACTGCCCTGTACCCATTCAAATGTCAGACGTAGCACATGGACAGAGTCGGTCCTAATTTTAACATTCTACCTGTGTTTACAGATGCAGGGGTTTGGACACCTCTGACCAGATTATTATGTTGGCACTACATAATATAGGGTGGGGGGTGGTTCCACAACATAATACAGGGTGGGGGTTGGTTCCACTGTTTATTTCCTTCACATTCATTATGAATGCTTTATTGTCACCATGTTCATTCATTCATATATATATATATATATATATATATATATATATATATATATATATATATATATGTATCTGTCTGTACATACACCTACATACCTATTTACATTTCCCATACAGCTGAATGTACACCGTGCATCCCCGCTGCCTTTACCTCCCTATATCCGAAGGATATTATTTTGGCCATCACTTATGACTTCACTACAGGTATTCAGTAGTACTGTCAACAAATGTGACGGTTGGTGTACATATGTGTACGAACCTCTCAAACACTCAGGAACTAATTTCAACAGTGACAGAGACAAGGCAAGGACAAATCAGGGACAATCATGGACACTTCTACAATATTAGTACTATTAACTTGAAACGTGTTGACAGATTCAGAGCATATGTATTAATACTTATTTTCTGAAGTTAAAAGCGTCTATTACTCTTAATTATTGTCATTATTCATTCAAGTGTCATTCAACACCTTTCCTCCAAAGGTCACTAGTTTTATGAGTGATTAAGAGGCTGGCCAGTTATTGTGCGAATGCTCTGACCATTGGTAGGGTTGCCACATTTTCATATGTCCAGGATGGGATATATTCTGGACACACCAGATTGTTTAGGCCAACACATACCCACAGTCAGTACAGGGTTTAGAACATTAATTATTTTCCTAGATGAGAGCTTATTCCTGTAGCACTTTAGTTGCTTATTCTGTTTCTTGTACGATTTATGTATTTTACATCCAGAAATAACTGTTTTAGGCAACTGTTACATGAAATATGGTACGTAGTTATCTCCTACAATCACAGGACATTTGACATTGTATCATTCTTGGTCAGGACACATACCTAAACAGGGACTGTCCATCACAAAGTGAGACAGGAGGTACCCTGCTTACATCAGCACCTTAATCATCCTATATCCAAGTGCCACTATGCGAATGTGTACAGTATATTTTCTCGATAATTCATGTGGGGAGATGTGCATCACGAGCAGGTGTTTGATCCCAGGTAGTAGGTTCTGCATGACCGGCAGGAGGCTGAGCAGTCTCGTGAACCACTACTGCACATACAACTTGTGTCCAGATGTCTACAGGACTGGACATCATGTTGTGATACCAAGTCTGATGTTTACACAGGATACTTATCCCATGAGGGATATCCAAAAATTGAACAAGCAAACGACCTTCGATTTTTTTTGGACTTACTAAAATGTGATGGGGTTTTACATGCAAGGGATACATAGTTTGCAATCCTGACACTGCCTAGGGTGACACTGCCTACTAAATATGAGTAGTGGTCACTATGTGCAGA
Organism: Protopterus annectens; assembly: GCF_019279795.1. Classification (NCBI taxonomy): domain Eukaryota; kingdom Metazoa; phylum Chordata; order Ceratodontiformes; family Protopteridae; genus Protopterus; species Protopterus annectens. The sequence continues at coordinate 925,583,393 of NC_056745.1, forward strand.
TATGGCTGCGCCAAGCTAGTAGCCCAAGTACGGCTGGATTTGGTGGGCGTTCAGGAATGGGGGCGGGTTGTGTGCTGTAGAGGGGATGATGGGTATTCAATTATGCATCCAGGTGTGTTGCACTTGGATGGCTCAGTTCTGTCCAGACTATTATGTGGGTATGTGCCGGTGACATTTCTGTACATGTGTATCGCACATTTTAATATTTATATGTTTGCGTGATTGTGTTCTACAGTATGGCCTGTCAGGTTGTATTGTGGATGTGTATGTTTGTTCTTTGTGTTTCTTTCTGATTCACCCACTGCTCCCTCATACACCTCCAGTTCACCTATTGTGCATCCAACAGTCTCACCTTTGCAGATTATTACATTACCCACCCCCCACACCCATATTCCACACACTCCATCCATCCCTTCTTTGGTTGATGGCCCATGGCACGGTCAAGGGAACACATTGCATACACTACATATGTCAGGTACCTGTATGGTTGTGAGGACTACCCTGGCATTTTTCACCTTCCACATGCTGTACATCATGCACATAGGTACACACAAATACTTATTTTTCATGACATGGTAGGTAGACCCGGGTGATACCTGTTCATCTTTGACACATCCTGACAAGAACGGCTTGGACCTCAAATGGGAAGATTTTGGCCGAATGCTCTGACCATTGGTAGGGTTGCCACCTTTTCATATGGCCAAGATGGGATATATTCTGGACACAAATCAGATTCTGCAGGACAACACATACCCACGGTCAGTACAATGGATAGTACTTTTGTTTTATGCCTACATGTTAGCTTATTGTTGTAGCAGTTTATATGCTCCTTCTGTTTTGTTTACTTGCTTATGCTATTTCTTGTAACATGTGGTATGTTACATACGGAAATAACTATTGTATGTGATTATTACATGCGATGTGGGACATAATTATGTCATACAGTCGCAGGAAATTTTACATTTATAATGGTTTTGGTATGGACACAACTGCCCAGATGTGTACTGTCCCTCACAATGTGGGACAGGTGATAACCCTGACAGTTGGGCTAGACTTAGCTATTGGTGGCGCGCTAACATGATGTGTTTCACTTCCACTTAGTATAACTATCAACACTGCATTAGAATACGGGCACACGGTTTTAAATGTCATTTGTTCGAGGGATGGAGACTCGATATTCGCTAACGTGCATTTGTGTTTGCTTCTTAATTTTGTGTTCGCAAGAACTGTCTTGCATGCTATGCATATGTTTCAGTATCCACGGACACTGACAGGTGTGATTACTATTGCAGGCAGACTGTAATATTCAGCATTTTAGGTTGCACATCAACAGCCGACATTTCCATGCCTCTGTGCAGCGCTTCGACACGCCTTATGCACTCATGTTCATTTCCTATGCACATGGATGTGGTGGCAGCGCGCCTTCATTAATATGCATATGGCGCTACTGTGCCATCTGCATGCCGCACGTCTGGCACAAGCCTAACGCCGGCCTTGCGCCGAGCTTCATGAATCCCGGGGATAGTTTTTTATGTATTATTTTTAAGGATTGCAAAATTATTATTATTAAAATGTTTTGCAATACTTTGAAGCTTTTCTATCAACCCCACCACTGAAAATGGGCTCCTACCCAGTCAGACCTTCCTGGTAATCAAATGTCTATAAATAAATATAATTCAGAAATGAATCCATAGTATTTGTTTCCTCTCATAAACATGTCATTTCTTTCACCAGCAATAAATTCTAAGTAACCTGGAACAGGGAATAGCTACTATTAAATATGGCATATGGTGATTAGTTTCATGGAAGATACTGTGGGTTTCCTACATATACTTGTAACAAATTTTTGTTCAGAATACCCTTCAGGCTAATGTCTAAGTAGCATTTTTTTCATATTTATTCCCCTGTTAATGAAAATTTAGATCTAGTATTCTTCATATCCTGTATAAAACTGTATACCGAATGGGTGCCTCTTGACAAAAATAACATGCTCTATAAACATATAATATTTAATAAAGTACATATCACACATTCACACAATATATGTAGTCTACCTTGAACAAAGCTAAAATTAAGCTGAAATATACAGAGGTTAAGGGCACCTATGGCCACACCTTTGATTTATTGATATGCATTAACATCAGATGTAAAACTTTATTACTGAGGCAGAATATCAAAAGTTCAATAATGTAGTTACTCACTGTATAGTCAGCAAGGTTTCAATGCTTCACTTCCATGAGTATGGCTAATGTTTGTATAAGGCTGGTAAGGTAAAAACATACTGTAAAAAGAATACCATATTTTGTAGAAAATACAAAATGAAACAATGGACCCTCAGGGGGTTATTAATTTTTTGGTGGACTTTCTTACCTCCTTAAATACCAGTCATCTACTTCTTTTTCCCAGTTAGGGGTTGCCATGGTGGATCACCTGTCTGCTCATGATTAGCAGTGGAGTTTTACAGTGTGCTGAGTTGCCAGCCCAGTGCCCAACCTTTCAGAGAAGGCACACACATACATGCACTCACACCTAGGGCCAATTTGGAGTGTCCAATCCACTTATAGCATGTCTTTAGGAGGAAACCAAAGCACCCAGAGAAAACCCACGCAGCCACAGGGAGGACATGCAGACCCCACACAGAAGGTACCCCAGCTGAGGATCGAACCAGAGAACAACTGGCTATAAGGCAGCAATGCTAACCGCTGCACCACCGCAGCTGCCCAAAATACCAATCATCTACTAATGTCCAGTAACTCAAAACATCTTAAGCTAACACCCTTAGTTACCAATTCCTCACATTCAAAAACAGCCTGATTACACCTCATTAAATCAATTATCTTATATGTGTGGAAATCTCTAAGGTGATCATAATTCATCTCTAAATATTGATTTTAATTCTATATTACAATATTATTGTTCTGCAAAGGTTACCATCTCCTGTTTCTTCTATTTTTTTTTATCCTTCTGTATGTTCTCTATGCTTCTTTCATGTTGATTATTTTTGGTTTTACAAAAACATCCTGTCCTCCAACACATTTTTTGTCCTTGCCTGTAATTATTTTTATTAATTATATGTAATCACAGTTAAGCAATGTCATTGGTCTCTGGTTTGCTATCTCCTTCTCCACGCATTTTTTTCCAAGCAAACCTGATGACACTTTCCTAATCCAGTGAACCCTATATACACATCCATCTACTCCACGTTTACTGTGTTTTTTTGATTTCTCTAAAACTTTTAGTGTGTTTTACACTCATATTTGTTCTGTCTGTATACTGCACCTGAATGTGACTTGGCTTCTTAATATCCCTACAATAGTATCATCTCTTCACTTCACTTTACTCAGAACAGTCAAGTACCTCTCACTGACTTTCAATATGTTTTTCTGCCCTATCTGCAACTCCCTTTCTTCATCCTGCAGACATTCCATAATAATGTCCTTCTTGAGTTTTCTACTTCCTCCTTCATCAGCATATTCTTTCATCTTTTCCAAATTAACCATATACATCTGATCATTCACAGGAAAAAAGATGGTTCATAGTTTTTAAATTCACCATTCATCACTGCTTTTCCAGGCTCTGGCTGATTTAATACCCCCACATTTGACCCCATCGTAAGCTTAACACAATGGAAAAAAGTACCACTCATACAATAAAACCCACTTTCATACAACAATATGTGATGAACCCCACTCTCATCCAAAACTATAACAGAAACCCACTCTCATAAATGTATAGTGAAACTTAGGAATATTTAATAAATCCCACACTCAGACACATATTCATAGGTATATATATATATATATATATATATATATATATATATATATATATATATATATATATATATATATATACACTCATAGATATGCACTCCTCTGCTCACTAATTTATCTTCCACACTCACCTCCAAACTGGAAGTTTGTTACAACAAAATCTCCAGATTTGTTACCAATGCCAAATCCTCCTCTCATCACTGTACCTCCCTTCATTCTTTAAACTGGCTTGAACTCCCCAACCTACTTGACTTTCAGCAAATAACCACAGCCCACAAATTACTATTCCAACCCACTAACTGCCCTGCTCTGTCCAACATGCTACAATCTTATACCCCCCTCAGACCCCTTAGATCTTCTCACCCAAACCTGATCACCGTTCAAATACCCAAGTGCCCAGCAGGCCAGTTTCTCTTATCCTTTACCCTAGCAAAAAAATGGAAAGCTCTACCCTCCTCTCTAAGGACCTGTAACAACCATAATAACTTCAAAACTCAACTTCATTCCTACCTCTGCCTAAATAGGAAATGCAACTGCACTCTTCCACCCATACCTCTCAAGCCCTCCTCCCCCTTCACTCCAGGCTAACCTTTTTTTCCTTCCTAACCTCACTCTCAACCGCTGATTCGTATATGTAACTAAATAGTAAACACTAGCTATTATGATATAAGCTTGTTTTTATTTTCTGAACAAAATTGTAATTGTTTTGTCTTAATCTTGTTGAAGAAACCCATTGTTTGAATTACAAACAACCTTTGAAATTTTCATGTTAATAAACTTTGTTCTGTGGAGCTTTTCTCCCGGGGCCTCCACTGAAAATGGGCCCTCAAGCCCAGTGGACCTCCCCGGTAATCAAACTGGAATAAATAAAAAAAAAATATATATATATATATATATATATATATATATATATATATATATATATATATATATAGAGTGACTTCACTACCCCTTGTACCAAGTGTTCTCTCCATGCAGCTGCTTCACTCTACAAGAAGTGAAACAATCCACTACCTAAAGAACTTGCACAGTGAAGTTCACTTGCAGTTGCAAAAGTTCACAAGGAAAAAATATACCGAGTTAAATCTATTGAAAAACCCACTACCTAAAGAACTTGCACAGCTGAAATTCACTTGCAGTTGTAAAAGTTCACAAGGAAAAATACACTGAGTTAATCTATGTAAGACAAATTCATAGACTCAGACTAATAATTTAATTTGTCATGCACTAGTGTGTTCTGTTTGTAGTGTTGAATCTGCTGGAAGGATATCCCCACCCCCACTTACCGACACTCACAGGTCTTTTACTGGTGAAGGTGAAGCTACATTAACATTTCAGCATATTTTACTCTTATCAGTGTAATAGATCCATGGAAAAAACATTGAAAAGCCCATAACTATAACATTAGATGTTGTGACTCAGGTCAGGTTTTTAGAGTTCAGTCACCTTGTCTTTGTATCCAGGAATATTCTACCTCACTGATTGTTTATGGTGGTAAACCATCTGTGGGGAGGGGGGGTAACTGCTTTCCACTGAAGGAACTGACTGGCCCTCCTTGCTTCTCATCTGGGTCTCTTACTACTTTTTGCCTTTGTGGCTCCAAACTCAGTCACTTCACTACCCCTTGTCCCAAGTGTTCTCTCTATCCAGCTGCTTACCTCTACAAGAAGGAGCATTGGATTCTTGTATTATCTTAACTGTTACAGTTTATTTCATTTTGGTTAAACCTTGTACTAGCAAAATAAAGCGAAGATTTCACTGTGTTTAACTCTGGCAACGTGTTGTGTCTTTTGCTGTTAATGTGTAATAAAAATCAGCGTGTTTCTACTGACGTTTTACACTAGGTTTCAGTAATAGCAGCTAAATGTTGTCTTTCTGCCGTTAAAGTGTAGCAATTATATAAGCAAGTTTCTACTGGCTGTTAGTTTCACTGAATCCTACTGTAAAACAATCAATTTTTTGCTGTTTGTACTGCAGTTACATCAAGTAAGTCTGTTGCCATCTGGCTAAGTCTTTGTTATTTTGTTTTCTCCCTGCTAATCTGTAGTACATATGTTTATGTTATGAATATATATATATATATATATATATATATATATATATATATATATATATATATATATATATATAGATATATGTTTGCATGAACAGCACAGTTACTGGATACTGTAGGCAATTGTTAATACATCAGCATTTCTATTTGTAAAGAGTTTTGTCATTGACTAAGGTTGCTGCTTCTTTTTTTTCATATATGCCACACACTCTAGCTGGCTGCCTTTTTCTAAGTGCTTAAATAGCAGATTTACAGACTGTATATTGTATAGCAAAGATTGATAACTGACAGGCATGCTACCTGTCTCTCTAACATCTGTAAACCTACATTTCAGTAACTCCATATTTACATGCAAACATATATCTCTTGTTAGCTTATTTTTCTTTCTTTCCTTCTATACTGTGGAAGCCACAATTTTTGTAATTAGTAGTCACAAACTTGCATACCTACAAATATCTCTGGTAAGAGCTCTTATTGTCCACTTTAAAGGCTAGAAAGGTGAAATTCACAACTGTGAAATATAGTGCACTACTCTTGTTTGTCAAATGTTCATTAATGTGGATGATTATAGACAAATAGTACTGTACCTATCTAGTTCAACCATCAGGATATCCTTATTAACTTTCTCTCTCTGTCTCCCAGTGAAACTACCCACTACCTAAAGAACTTGCACAGCTGAAGTTCACTTGCAGTTGCAAAAGTTCAGAAGGAAAAAATACACTGAGTTAAAATCTATGTAAAACAAATCCATAGACTCAGACTAATAATTTAATTTAAGTCATGCACTAGTGTGTTCTGTTTGTAGTGTTGAATCTGCTGGAAGGATATCCCCAGCCCCACTTCCCCACACTCTCAGGCCTTTTACTGTTAAAGGTGAAGCTACATTAACACTTCAGCATATTTTACTCTTATCAGTGTAATAGACTCCTGGAAAAGACAATGAAAAGCCCATAATATTAAAATTAGATGCTATGACTCAGGTCAAGTTTTTAAAATTCAGTCACCTTGTCTTTGTATCCAGGAACATTCTACCTCACTGATTGTTTATGGTGGTAAACCATCTGCAGGGTTTCTTCCCACTCCACTCGGTTCGCACACTCTGCTCACCTGCCCTTACCCCATATCCCACCCTCCCCCAGCACCTCTACTCATATCCCAAACAAACCACTCTCACTCATTCCTCTGATCCAATTATATACAACTCTACCTTGTCCACACCCAAATTTTATTCACACCTTACCTACTTTTATCTAACCAAACTTATCTACTTCCCCTTACATCCATCAGCTTGAATTCTCATCCCCCCCTACTATTATTCTTTGCATCTTACTCTATTTTACCATCACAATACTACCACCACCTCAAACTGTCTTGCATTAGCTCCAGGCTTACCACCTTCTCTTCTATTATACACATAAACTAACATTGCGTCATAATTGTACTACTGACCAGTCATATCTCCCCCACCCCTCCTTATCACAAACTGCAGGGCAAAACACCTAACTGCATTATCAAAGCCCACCCTGAAGTCAAAACATTTCCAACGTAACTTTCAGCTGCACACATATCACAAGATAACATAATCTCTGTTTATACCTGATATTACATTCTAACACATAAATACCACTTTTACTATTTTTAAACCCACTACCATAGTTGACATGCTCCTCCTAACCTGCCTAGCTTCTTTACTCTTAATTCTTAAACTCACTACAGCTATATCCTCGCTTACCCCCACACATCAATACACATCAACAACTTCCTCCAACCATCACACCAATAAACAACACAGCTTCTCACATATCTCCTCTCAGCTTTTCCCCTATACCCTATTATATTATTCAAGCCATAAATTGGCCTCCTCACCTCCTACGAAACCACACTTGACACCAGTATCATCATCTAGGAATAAAAAACCCTTCCCATGGTACTCCTTCCAAATTACCTACCTACTCAAATGTGGAGACATACATCCTAACCCACGCCCACCCTCTAATCCTAACCAAAAGAGTAACCCAAAAAATGTAAACATACTTACACTGAACCTTAGAAGTATATGTAATAAAATAGCCCCATTGTATGCCTGGATTGATCAAAATAAACCTGACATACTAGCTCTTACAGAAACATAGCTACACCCCAGTGTAAAAGACTCAGAAATAATACATCCAAACTTTGCAATAACCAGAACAGACAGATCTAAAAAAGTGGGGGGGGATAGCCCTTCTATATCCCTCTATGCTCAAGCATCACACTCTACACCAGTACTATAACCACCTTTTCCAGTGCTGAGGTACTAATCTCTTTTTTGAACTTCAACCTATCAAAAAGTTTTCTGAAGAAGTTCATGGTGATTAAATGTGAATGAAAGCTTAAACAAGTGTCCGTGCTTTCCTGAGGAGTGGTGTTAGTTTCGATTTTTGTTTTTTGGTTCAAGTTCAGTTTCATGTTTTTCCATTTGTGGTTTATATATCCCACCAGGTAACAATATACCAGTGTTGGAAAATATTTTATCCTGGACATCCCAAGCAATAAACCACAAAAGAATAATCTTAGGAGACGTAAATATAGATTGGCAAGCCATAGCTTCCAACTCCCTCACAAATAGTATAAATATGTATGTTTTTCTCAGCTCATCAATACTCCAACAAGATATAGCAAAGATCTTACCTGCCAAACAACCCTAGACTGGATCCTAGTATCCCACCCTGCCAATTACCCCTCTTCTGGTACATTGCCTGGCTCTCTCAGTGATCATCTGCCAGCTTAGTCCTTTAGAACAAACTCCCAACAACTAAGAGTATGCACTGTAAAACCAGTTAGGAACTCAACTAATTTTTGTCAACATAAATTCATCCATCTCCTACATGAAATAGACTGGACACCCCTTAAACAACTACCCCTGAATGATGCTGTACTATACTTTAATAATACATTCCTTCACATACTTAATACCCTAGCTCCCATTCGTATAAAAAGAATCAAAAATAACTCAACTCCATGGCTCTCTAAGGAATCTAAACACCTGATGAAGCAAAGGGACCTAGCCTGGATAACCTGAATCAGAACAAAAATGAACAAAATCATGTTAATTTCAAAACATTATGTAACAAAGTGACAAAACTAATCAACAGAGATAAGAAGTTATATTATTCACAGCTTCAACTCCAGCATAAAATCAACCCCAATAAATTTTGCCACTCCATGCATTCTCTACTTAACCCTGGAACAAATAGAGACCACCCCCTATCACCTGATACACCTCTATCACAAATAGCCGAAAACTTTAACAAACACTTCATAAAATCAATATCAGACCTACTTACTAACACCCCTAATGCTGGACCCCCCCACCCTTCAACTATTCAGATACCAACCCCAGTCCATCAACTACTTCTAACCCTGTCATTAATAACCCCCCTACTCAACAAAATTTCATACAAACCCTATTCTCATTTCAGCCCATACCTACTGGCACCATTACGAAACTGCTACATAAACTAAAATCCTGCTCTACCTTAGCTGATAATCTTCCACCACACTACCTCAGACTGGCTGCTAATTCAATCACCTACCCAATCAGTATCCTTATAAATAGGTCTTTATCGGAATCAGAGGTACTTACCATATGGAAACAATCTCACATCACCCCCATCCACAATGGAGGCAACTGCTTTGATCTATCCAATTTCTGTCCTTTATCCATTTTGTCACCCATATCCAAAATTCTTAAGAGGGGTATCCATCAGCAGGTAATGCAATATCTATTGCAAAACAATCTTTTACCAAAACCCAACATGGGTTCCAACCTAGCCACAGCACAGCTACAGCCCTATTATCTTTTACAGACACCGCAAACAAGGCCAGAGATGCAGGATGCTATACAGCCTCAGTATTCCTTGATCTCTCCAAGGCCTTTGACACAGTGGCTCACCCCTTACTATTAAACACACTGTCTAACTTAGGCTTCTCACATAACACAGTAAAATTGTTTCAGAACTACCTCAAGGATCATAAACAAGCAGTGAAATGGTCCAATGAACTCTCACCCTTTCTCCACAACCCTACTCGAGTCCCTCAAGGCTCCATCCTAGGACCCCTACTCTTCAACATTTTCACAAACAACCTTCACATGGCCTCTCATCCTGGGACCCTCATTCAGTATGCTGATGATTCCACCATAATCTGTACTGCTCAGTCACTACCAGAACTCCTTTCAAAAACTTAACAGTCCTTTACTGTAGTCGAATCCTGGCTGAGAAATGCCTAAATCTTTCTTAATCCAAAGAAGACAAAACTAGTACTATTTCATCCCAAGAACACCTCCCATGTCATCAATCATTTTAACATCCTTGCATCTGACAACACTGTCATAGAAATAGTGCAGGAAACCACACTTATCATTATCATTGTTATCAATGACAATAAACTTTTATTCGACCCCCACTTATAGCAAAATATAAAGAAAACTCATCAAAAGCTGAGACTCTTATATAGAAACAAACATTTATTTACTGCAGCAACCAAAACTACCCTTGTAAGAACATTTTTACTTCTCTTCCTTCTTCATGGTGCCCCTATCCTAACTAACTTATAAACTTATACTATAAGCAAGATGGAACAGTGCTACAACAATGTTGCTAAGTTTTCCACAAACTCTAAATATCACACACACCACTGTAAACCACTCCTAGAACTAAACTGGTTTGAACTTCCCAACCAACTTGCCTTTATTCAGCTATCCACATTGCACAACCTTATTTTCAAGCCTACTGCCTGCCCTGCAATAGCTACTGTAGTCACACCTTACACACCAAATCGATCCCTATGATCAAAAGCCAAAAATCTCTTAGCTATCTCAAAACCCACAAGAAAACCAGGTCACTTTCTGTATTCATACTCTATCTCTATACTTTGGAATTTACTACCTCTAGCTACCAGGTCTATGCCTGGCCTAACCCAGTTCAAAGCCTCTTTCAAAAATCATGTCAAAAAGACATGTCTCTGCTCCTGCATAAAGCCTGCCTGATGCTTAGCACTTCCTCTTCTTCCACACTAGCCTCATCCTCCTCTTCTGTCACATTTCAATCTTTCACAGTCTGCAAGATCCTAAGGCTCTTCTAACTCCTTCTCTGCTTCTATACCATATCCTTAAGCTACTGCTCAGGCTGTATTTCTATTCTTTTTAACTCTCTCACTATCTTTCTGTATCACTAATTTTCTGGTTACTATTTTCCTAACTGAAACTGAAAAATTTCTGAACGAAGAAAGGTGCTGCATGTGCTGTGCTGTAATTGCTGGACTGGATTGGAACCAAAGTCTTTTTAAGACACAAAGACTTACTGGCTATTTACTGGTGAATCAGAGACAGAAAGTTTTGCATGACTGCATCTGTAGTATGTTTAAAGCACCAAATTGCACACTGATAAAAATATATATTTTGCAGCAGAATACAATTTCACCATAAGCACAGTTACTAATAAATAATTTATTTTTATAACAAACAAGACATACGACTGTAGTTTACAAATTTAATGTGCAAAGTTTTTCCTTCACAACTGATATGGACGATGGCTTTATGGCTTTCCATTCTCCAGTTACCTCTGAACCTAAGTTCCTACCAAATACCTCTAACAAAATTTAGTATACAGTCTAATATACTGTTCTAGTCATGCACTTCAGATCCTGTTTTTCCTTTTGGTATCTTTTTTTGGGCTTAATTACGGAAACATCTGTTCTGCTGATACTTTACTTTCCAGACTTGTTTAAGGAAATGTTTTGTTGAAAAGCACGTATTGTCCTTCTGTGAAACCATTTCTGCTGATGTGAGAATGCACACAATCAGAATTGTTTTTCTGCTGATTTTATAAAACATGTCCATTAACAGATGTCTGAAAGGAAACATTTGTAAGAACCAAACAGCTCAGGAAATATCTTGTGTCCATTAATATATGTTTTTTGTTTTCCACTTATTTCAGCCAGAGGTATGTCACACAGTGTGTATGGATACCAATGTTACATTGCTAAGCTATATTCCTACATTTAAGCAAACTTTTTATTCTATGCTTTATCTTTCAGCATATTTACAGCAGAATTAATTTCAGTCTTTTATTCACAGTTCATACTCTAACAAAAACTAACATTATATTTATTTATTTTTGATCATGTACTATAGCAGTCAATGTCACACATTGCACCACCTATATACTATTTTTATTTTTTTAGACAGTACATCATGTATAGTGAGAGTGACTATTATTGTTTATAATGTTTTTAACTATATAAAATTGTCTAAGTATGTAGTATATATATTGTAACACTGTGTAACATAGTTTGTTCTTTCAACTTATTTTGTATAGTATTTCTAATGTGATTTGTACTGTACTAGATTTTACTGTATTCTTTATTGTACTGTATGTGGAGCGTTTCTCCCTGGGCCTCTGTTGAAAATGGATTCTGTAGACCCAGTCAGACCACCCCGCTAAACAAATGTCAAATAAAATAAATAAAATAATATATATATATATATATATATATATATATATATATATATATATATATATACTGTATAATATACATAAAATGAAAACTGACCTCATATAAGGACCCATGTCCATGCAATGTTAAAATGAAAAAAAGTAAGATAACTTACATATAGAAATTTTAAACTCTACTAAAGGTGGGTAGGTGTGAGCTGGCATAACATAAATACACCTGACAGAAATCCTCTCAAAATGGTCCCAGGAGGTGATTTTCCTGCAGCAGCTCACAAACAGCTTGCAATCTGAGTCATGGAACCAACTGCTAAGTTCCAAAATACCTTCATTCAACACAGTTCAGTAGAGTAGCATGATCTCCTTTATTGTAAAAGAATGCACATACAGGGTAGACTAAGCAATCAAAATCTTGTCTCCCAGGACAAAGAAACTGCAATAATTGTATACTGTAAAATCTTATGAGCAAACATTTTGTTATTAGACTATAGCAACTGACCAATTAAAACTAAACACATTTGTATTGTTTTGCTTACTAAAAATCTGCAGACCCCTTATCTCTGCCTTTCCTTATTAGCCACAAGTTCCTATCTTCCACATTGGCACTACTCACACTGTCACTTAGAAAATATCAAGATAGTGAAAGAAAATTCAGGACAGGCCTAGGTTGTCAGCAGACAACTTAGAGCAATATGGATTCTTCTTCTAAAGAAAGAGTATTATATGAAACATTGAACATCTTCCTTTCTTTCACTTTTACCGTCTCGCAGTTCTGCTATATGACTGGTAGGGATTTCTTATTTCTAACATTTTTGAGACCCAAGATCCTTTCTGTTAGGAAGATGTGGCTAAGGATACATTATACTCTATGCTATTCTATGATGGTTCTAACCAGCTACTTAGCCAGCTGTTGAATGCAATTACCTTTTGCTTGAATCTAGCCATCATTATAGGCGAGGTGAACTATAACTTTCTTGATCTAAGGTGTGATGCTGTTTGTGATTAATTGTGAGATACAGAAGGATTTTCTGACTACAGTTAATGCATGGTGACTGAAGGAGATGGATATATTGAATCAGGTACCCAAGCCATTGATCACAGACTCATTGGAAACTGAACATCCTGAGTGATAACCATTCTGGTTAAATGTATTGTAAGTAGACTGGTTAGATACAGTTGGTGGGAGGAATATGTTGTTTTCCAAAGCAGATGATATTGCATTTCTTAACAATAAGTTTGATTGCTTTTTCAATGCACTAGAAGTTAGTATGCATTAGTTCCATTAGGGCAGTATTGGTATCACTAGTTGATTTTAACAACTACACCCACCTTATAATCATTGGAGAACTTACCCAGAGATCCTTATTGTCAGAGTTTAGGTCAGAGAAGTGAATACCAAAAAGGTGGTGCCATGTGTGAAGCCCTGGGGAATGTCACTAGACACCTTTTCCCTAAATGAGGAGGCATCAATGACCCTGACAATGTATTTTCTGTCCTTGCAATCCATCTTACCACATGGGACTTAATGTTTAAGGCCATTAGCTTATTAACAATGTTATCATGTGGTATGATGTCAAACATCACTACATACATGATATTTTCCAAAAAGCACATGCGATTTAGTAGGCATGATCTACCCTTCACAACTCTGAATTATTGTAGGTTGAGCCTGATCAAATTGTTAACATCCAGGTTTATGACATCACAAATTATGTGTTCCATAGCTTTACAGACAAAACTAGTAAGGCTAATGGGTCTGTAGTTTCCCTAGTCAAAGTTGGGGGCCACCCTTATGGAGGGTATCACCACCACAGTCTGTCATGACTTGGGAGAATATCCTGTGACAAGGTTTAGGTTGAAAACTCTGACGGATGGGATCAACAAGAGCCTGTGTGATACTATTTATTAGACAAGCCGGCATATTGTCAGGACCCATAGCAAAGGTGTCTTTGAGATTGGAGAGTACTTTAAGAATATAATTATTTGAGACTGTAGGGGAGAAGTGATTCAGGGACACTGATTTTCAGTTTTCAAAAAAATGAAATTCCGTTTTCATGACATGAAATCTAGGAATTAGAACAGTGATTTTTAAATGTAATTTCTGGTCATTACAGTGATTTCATTATAACTTTCATCTGTATCTATACATATGAAACAGATTCTAGGTGCAGAATACTCAATAAAGTAACATGGAAATATTATGAATAACATTTTAAATGAACAGTCTTTTAGCCAGCTAAATACCATCAATAACAATAAAAAAAAGAAAAATCATCGAACAGTGGATCTAGTCCAGAAATAAACCAGGGTCAAGAACATTGGGTAATAAACATAAATTTTATAAACTTCACTTTAGAGCTTTTATTCTTCTTATCAGATCTCATCTTTCTTTTTTTTATTCCATCTCTCCCTCGTTTCCCCCAGCATTTTCAATTAAAGTTTCCTAACCATACTAAATGACCATTGATTATTATGTATGGGGTTTTCATAGATTCATAGATTGTTACTAGGCTAATGACCCGGGGGGGGGGGGGCTTTCTTAGCCTAGCAATGTTTCTTGAAAGAATAATGATGTCCTGTTTTTGAATAGAACATTGACAGCCAGACATTTATAAGCCACCTCTGTCCATAACGGACATGGGTGCCAGGCTCAGTGTAAATTTCCTATTCCCCATCCACGGGTCTAGGTTGTGATTAAACTGGGTAACAGACAAACTCAGCTTCACATGGATGGGAAGCCTGTTCCAGTGAAGGGGCAGTCTCTAGGACACATATGTCCCATACAAAGTTTAGGTCCCTAGACTTTGTATTTCTGGTACTTTGTGGTTTACTAATATGTAGGAGATTCATAAGTGTGGGGTTTGTGGATGCCTTGTAAGCCAGAGATAGATCACCCCCCAGCAATCTATAAGAGACTGAGTAGAGTGAAAGGGCTTTAAGGTGTTCTGCATAAGGCAGGTTTGTTACACCTTGTATTCTTTTTGTAAGAAACCTCTAAGATTGCTGTAGTTGTTGCATATGCCTGATAAAGTAAATACCAAAGGGAGCAATGTACTCTATGACTGGTCTGATAAGGGTGGGGTACAGTGGGCTAATGACCTCTTTGGACCTAGATGCCAGACCCTTACTTATAAGTTGTGCAACATAAAAGTATTTCCCACCAGTGTAGCCACATGGTTTTCAAAGGTAAGGCTAGTGTCTATGTGTGCACCTAGATCCCTGATCACTGAGTCAACTCTTAGGAGAGTATTATCAACATGGTAATTAGCTAGGATGGTTGTCTTCCCAAAGGGTACAATTACGCATTTTTTAGCATTGAGTTGAAGACCATGGCTTTGGCACCGTTTGTTAGTCAGAGATAGGCCTTCTTAAATAATGCTATTGTCTGCAGGGGAGACAACGATAATCTCCAGCTTGCAATCATCTGCAAACTTAGTCAGCTATAAACCTTCAGCATTTGCTTCCATTTCAGAGAAATAAATGCCAAAAAGGAGCGGGACCAGTACAGAGCCCTGAGGGACTCCATTAGTGATTGGCCTCCTGATGGAGGTGGTCTCACTTATTTTGACCTCCTGGGTTCTATCCATGAGCCAGATGGTCGGTCATCCAGTGAGTGATAAAAGGATTTATACCTAAATTAGTGAGCTTGTCTATAATGCCCAAGTTAGGTATTGTATCAAAAGTCTTGGCCAGGTCAAAGTAAGCTTTGACCACAGTCTTTACCTTCATCCAGTGCTTTGGTGACCCTCTCAAAAAAGTCCACCAGATTTAATAGGCATGATCTTCCCTTAGCAAAGCCAAACTGTGATGTTCCAGCATTTGCAGATTGCCTGTGTCCTCATTTATCATGTCCATGATGATTCTTTCCATGGCCTTACATATGAGGCTGGTAAGACTTATTGGCCTGTAGTTACCCAGATCAGTGGTTGGACTTTCTTTGTGCAGGGGAATGGCTGTAGCCATCTTTCATTCCTTAGGCACAAAACCTGACTGAAGACTCCAGCTGAAAAGTGATTCAAGTGAACCAGAGAGGTCATGTTTTATGCTATTTATTAAACATCCCAGGATGTTATCAGGGCCCATTGATGCAGTGTTTTTGGCCTTAGAAAGTGCATTGATGATCTGTGCTCTAGTAATGGTTGGGGGGATTGTGGTATGCTGCATTTCCTTTGGAATATCAGGGGAAGTGGGGGGATGGGTTGAGCTGAACATGTCAACCAAAAGGTTCAGAATGGCCTCCAGTTCAGTGTGAGTGATGTAATTTACAATAAGTTCTGAGCATTGTTGTGTATTTCCCTTGAGGTTACGGATATAGCCGTAGAAAGCTTTGTGGTTTTCCTTTGCTGAGAAGCTATTTTTTTTTCAAATTTAGCCTTTGAAGTATTAATTAATCCTCTTACATGCCTGCTTAGATTGGTCAGGGGGCTTTTAGTATGTATGGTTTGTTTCTCCTACACTTAGCCAGGAATTTATTTATTTTGTTGTATAACCAATTTATATTGTGATTTCATCAGGGTGGCTGGCCTTTTGAGTTTGTCTTATTTGTAGTATGAGTGGGCACAGTTCGCACTATACAGCTATCAATATGGCTGCACAGAGATTTTGTAAATAGCTCAGCATAAGCTATGGTGTTTACTGGGTTTGTGGGTACTGGGAATTTAGCCAAGGTGTTGCTTAGTAAAGAGAGGTTAGCCTATAAATAGTTCCTAAAGGTTTTTGGTTTTGCTGGATCCCCGTATTTAATTTTTATTTCAAGTAATGCTGCCTCGTGGCCAGATTTGACAAGTGAAAATATTGCACTGGGTGAGGAACATTGATCCCCCATGTTCATGTGTACGGGTTGAAGGCTGTTTGTACTCCTGGTAGGAGAATGGACCAACTGTTCCAGGATGTTGGTATTAACAAAGTTTAGGAATCACTAGGCTTGTGCATTAGAAGTGATGTAGGATTACCAGTCTATAGAGGGGTGATTGAGATCCTCCATGAATATTGTGTTGGGTTGAATGGTGAGGGACTCTAGTACATTGAGATAGGTAGTATGGGTTTCCTGGGACATGGAGGGGGACCTGTAGGCTGCAAGGATATGATACAACACCCTATTTATGGTGAGTTCATAGGTTCATAGATTCAAACTAGGCTAACTGCCCTTCTGGGCCATTTTAAGCCTAACTAATTACCCTATGTGAGAATCAAACCCTGTACCTTGTATCTGCAATGTAAACACCTTAACCATTATGCCAGTCTCCCACTCCTGTATTGGTACTCTGTGGGATTGCAGTGGTGACTGCAGGATACACAATTATATGCTTCTGACTAGACACAAATACACACACACACACACACACACACACACACACACACACACACACACACACACACACACACACACACACACACACACACACACACACACACACACACACACACACACACCAGCTGACTGCAGTGAGATTAGAACCCCTACCTATGTATATAGACTAGCAAACTCAGTACTTAGTGCAAGCCCCGCTGCACAAGTTGTACATGTATGAGTTCCAGTGGGTCATACACTTTATTCTGGATGTGAGATTGTTTTTAATATAGAATGAGACTCCTTCACATTTAGTTTGCTCCTGTGCTGTAGCTGGTCTAAAGGTATGAAAGGCATTATAACCTTGCATTGCCAGGGTACTCTTTGTGACTTTAAACCATGTCTCCATTACTACCCAGATGTCTACACTCTCCAGGGAGAGGAAGGCTTGCAGGGAGAGGAGTTTTTTTTTTAAGACTTCTAACATTGAGCAGTGAAACTTCAGATATTCCTTCATAGGTTAATTTAAGCTAGTAGGTTTATCAGTTGACATTGCATAAACACGGTTCTGTGGGGGGTGGAAAAGGCCTCTGCCCATATCCAAAAGCCTAGAGGGGATACGTGCAGACCATCCCTGGCAAAGCAGCATGGTTTGTCAAACATGTCCTTCCAGGCTGTCAAATATTGTACCCTCCAGACTGACACCAGAAGCTAAGCCAAATGTTATAATCAATCAGTTTTTGTTGGTAATGTGGCATCATCCTTGGAGAAGGTAGTATGCTGCTCAGTACCAGGCTCATACCTGTCTGAGACACATAATCAGCAAGCTCAATCATGTCTCACTTCATTTAGTCAAAGGAGGTACGTCTCAGGTCATTAACACCCACTTGGACTATGACACAGTCACAGTCATAGTGGTACCTGTGGTTTAATGACCTGAGTGCCTGTGTGACTTGATGGATCCTAGCCCCAGAAAGGCAGCTAACTGTGACTCTGCTTACTCAGTCTGGTGCGGGGAACATTGGTGTGCCTCACTATAGAATCACCAAATACCTGGAAATTTGATTGTACACTGGTTTGCCTTAAGGGTTTAGCAATAGAGGTATTAGATACAGTGTTAATATGGGAATCTGTGGGTGGTGTTTTAACAGAGTGTTTGCGAGATGTCTGAGGACCATTTCTTTGATTGTACTGTGCAGGTATTAATGTTTTATGAAGGCTATCTGTAGGTGCCTGAGCATAAGTAATTTTATCTGTAGGGTCTATACCCTGTGTAGTAGGCATGACGCAAGTGTCACTGACAACCTCTATAGGACTAGTTTTGGTTGTATGAGAGAGTACTGCCTCCAGCATTAAAGTGTATTTACACCTCTTGTATACGCTAACTGTTTTATTAAAAATAAGTGGGTTGTCAATGTTCATGAGGCAATTGCTGCAACGCCTTAGAATACCCATCTCAACCAGATTGGATGACGAAAGAGAGTTGGGAAGTGCATATCCATGACTACTGATCTATTAGGGAGGAGTGAGGGAAATGTAAATACTGCATAGGTCAATAAGACAAATAAATTGATGAGCAATGCTCAGCTATGTGCAAACTAGATTGCTATAATAGTTAAAAAAAAACTGTCTAAACAGTAATGCCACAATAGTGTAGACCACAAACTGTCTTAATGCAAAATAACTGGTTTGGAGCCCAAGTGCTTAAACCAGAACAAAGACACTTAGAATAACAAGCACAATAAGCCTTTATCAGCAACTCTCAGCTCAGAACAGTGGAGACTGCCTTCTCCTCCTGCAAGAGTGTAGACCACAAACCTTCTTAATATAAAATGACTGGTTTGGAGCCCAAGTGCTTAAACCAGAACTAAAACACTTTAGAATAACAGACACAATAAGCCTCCAATCAGCAATTCCCAGCTCAGAAGGGTGCAGGCTGTCCTCTCCTGCCACAAAATTGTAGAATACAAACCTTCCTAATGTAAAATAACTGGTTTGCAGCCCAAGTGCATAAATTAAAAAAGTAAAAGCAAGACACTTAGAATAACAGGCACAATAAGCATTCAGCAGCAATTTTTAGTTAAGAAGGGTGGAGGCTACCCTGTTCTCTCACAAGAGAGTAGATCACAAACCGTCTTAATGTAAAATAACTGGCTTGGATGTCAAGTGCTTAAATCAGAACTAAGACACTTTTAGAATAACAGACACAATAAGCCTTCAACTAGCAATTCTCAACTTAAAAGGGTGTATGCTACCTCTCCTGACACAAGAGTGAGGACCACAAACATTCCTTATGAAAGATACATAGTTTGAAGCCCAAGTGTTTAAATCAAAACTAAGAGGCTTAGGATAACAATTACAATGCAATCAGGCTACTAACAAGCAGCAATAAATGCAGCAGATTAAATGCAACTGTACACTTCAAGAATGAACAGCAAAAGGATAAAGTAGGAAGAAGAACAAATGCAGTAAGATCAGCTGAATAAAGTGTGATTTTTTTTTAGTAAGTGGGAAGGGAAGAAACAGAAGATAATTCAAGTTTAAGAGACTTAAGGGGAGGGTCTTCCCAGCTGATCTTTCAATACTCAGTAGAATGAGCTGATGAGATGGGACTGTGAGGAATTTCCAAAATTATAGTAGGGGTGGGCAACTCAAAAACCACCAAGTTCAAAAGTGCAACAGAAGAAGGTAGGTGGAAAAAATCAAATGCTGACAGAGATCAGCAATAGTTAGGCAGAGAACAGCAAGTCAAACAAGCACTACAGCTAAATAAAGATGTCACTAAATATTTGTAGTTAAATGAGGAATGCTATTTCTCAGATCCTTACACTAAATAACTGGATGTTATTCACTTTCTGCAAAATAATTATTTTCTAACTGACCCTAGCCAACAAAAGACAAAACAAAATGCAATATAAGAAAATGATTTTAAAAAATAGATGTAAACAAATAATAAATGAATAACTTCAGTCTAAAATCAAATGCAGACAGAGATGAGCAATAGTCAGGCAGAGAACAACAAGTCAAACAAGCACTACAGCTAAATAAAGATGTCACTAAATATTTATAGTTAAATGGAAATGCAATTCCTCAGCTCCTCCCATGAATAAGCTGGATGTCATTTACTGTTTGTAAGAGAATTATTTTCTAATGGACCCTAGCCAACAAAAGGCAAAACAAAATGCAATATAAGAAAAAGATACAAAAGTAGAAGTAACTAACACATTAAACATCTGTATTTGAGATAATGGTATGTATAAACCACAAACTCTAACATACTACCCATCTTAAAAAAAATAAAATCCCTCACCAATGCTAGCACTCCCTGCATTCAACAGAAAAAACACCCCGACATTCTTCACCTCCTAATTTAAAATACACCTTCCACCATAGTGAATCTCATACCTCTGATACCCTGCAAACAAAAGATACCTGTCTTCTGCCAAAATTATTTGTCATTTTAGAAAGGATTTCAAGCTGTTAACATTTAAGGATAAGACCTCAATACTTAAAGCAGTAAACCATTTCACTTGTAATGCTGGCTCTGTGCTGGACAGAGAGAGACAGACAGACAGACCTCTGACTACATTCCAACCAGCCTAGGCTTAAGTAGCAGCCTGAGTGATGGAAGTGCCAAATGGGGAGGGAGAGAAAGAGGAGTGAAGAGGTAATACCTGTTCATTGTTGGAAAGATGATGTTGTGGTTCCTGTGGCAGGGCAGGTATCTCACTAATGCATCCCCATTGGAGGCTGAAAACTGAGAGGAAGCTCTCTGCTAAAAGAAGGCAGTGCTGCCTGTAAGTTTACATCACCGATCAGATTATATAACAATCCCATGCTGCACCCATTGCATGCCCATCCCTGCACTGCCTAAGCACTATGCAGGTGAAATAAGGTTGCAGATCAAAAATCATCCTATGATTGTCAGCATGATAGCTGTGCTGTGAGTGGCTCCAGCCTGAAAAGGAAATTAATGGGCAAAGGCTGCAGCAATCTTTCAGATGGAGTGCAGCCACTGAGGACAGAAGAAGCATTATTTAATTTGTTTTGCTTGTGGGTTTTTTTCTTTCTTACTTTTTCTTTCCTTCTTTTCTTCTGTTACTTTCTGTCTGAAAGGATTAGTGCCTTCAATTAATGCATGCTTTGGTATAATCTTCCTGTTGGAGAACACCACATATATTTTCTGTATTTGTCTTAATTATTTTCTAACTTTACAGAAACATCTTTTCTTACAGTCTCCTTATATCACTTATTAGATACATCTCCCAAAGATCCACTACCTCTTTCTGTCTATCATGTTCCGGCTCAACAATATTTTCTTACCAGTATCAAACCAAAAGTTCCCTTTGTTGCGCATGTTGAACATTTCCGAATGGAAGTGGTTTTCTGTGACATTTCTCTTCTTTCCTCTTCATCCTTCACACCTTTGCCACATTCACTATAAACATGGCAAAAAGAAGCAACACATAAGCTAACAGGCATAAAATATAATACATGTATTACTTTTAACAAACATTACATTTGGTAGTATTGGCTCCAGTAAACAGAAGGACAGCGCCATGATTGTGACACATGAGATCTTAGTTGGATTAGTGAATGTGGACCCTGAAGAGAGTAGGCTTGATGGGGGTGGGAGTGGGGAACTTTTGGTGAGACATTTTACCTGCTAACCTTTTCTGGTGGTTTAAGGAGGGGTTACTGTGAAGACTATTAGCTTCAGCTCTCCTGAAAAAAGAAACAAAATATACCAGAAAATCATTTGTTGAGTTATTGTGGCATTGATGCCTTTACACATAAGGCATATGGGAGGGACAAGAAAAAGGTGTAGCATAAAATTAAAAAATCCAATTCATCAGAGGCTGACAGCTCACCTCATCCTGACTTTTGCCCCAGGTGGCATGTATCATTGGCCAGCCAAATTGTGAATAAATGGGGCATTAGGAAGGGGAAGGTTGGTGTCCAATAGTGGTGAGAACCAAAAAAATAAACACAATAAAAATATATTTGGTAAATGGACCAACCTCTCAACTTCAATTTTCAGTTCAAGAAAACATCTCTCACCCCAGTCCAAAGTCCAGCCTTAGTGATCATTTTATTTACTTCCAGTATTTGAAAAAAGTTTTATGTGCTTCAACCATAATTATATCTGTTCTCAACTACAGGAAAACTTCTGTCTAAGCAATGATAAGTTCTGGACAGTAACATCACTGCAGAGAGTTAAATGCTTTTAAGCTATAAATGTAACAAACATGTTCTCAACTGAATTCATAGTTTTATAATAAATATCAAAAATAGTTTCTCTGCTAGAATGTATTAAGAATCTCACCACTGGAATCTGTACACCAGCTAATGCATATAAATCAGGATGTTCAGTTTTAGCCTCTGTAAATCTTATATGTAACAAATTTCTTTATTTTGGTGGTCTGCTTGTATCACTTTTCTGAAGCATGGCTGCAGTATAGGACATTGGTAGCTCCAGGAGGTGGTCACACACTTTGCCACTGTTTTCTCACCCCTATCATGTTTGATGCAATTTCCTGTGCACCAGGTCATCACCAAATCTATTCTTCTAGTCCCACCTCCTGAAGCAACACTTCATAACTATTCATGAAGTGTGCAGGTCTTCCTGAGAAACTTCATCTGTAGTATGTATCTTCCATCATTAGAGTTTCAGTGGTTCAACAGGTAACACACTTGCTAGAAGATCAAAATGCTGTAGGTTCTATTCCCACACCAAGTATTTAGATTAATTTCCCAATACTAACACTGCAGTGCAGCATAAGGGGAAGGTGCTGCACTCCTGAGTGCGCTGTCATTCAGATGAGATGTTAAACCAAGGTCCCTTCTGCCTGAGTTGGTGGTAGCACTTCTGGATGTAAAAAGATCTTATGGTGCTTAATGAAAAAAGTAAGGGAAGTTCTCTGATGTTCTTGCCAAATTTCTCCTACTCAGGATGAATACACCTTGGGTCTTGCCTAAAAAGAAGACACTGACCTTATGGGGCTAACCCAGTCAACAAAGAATACAAAAAAATCACTCTAATGAATGTCTGCTTAAAACTATGATATTTCAGACTGTTTCAACAAGACTTCTATTGGTAATCCCAGTCCAAAGAGGTCCAAAACTTAAATGCTCATGCTCTACTCAATATTACTAGTCTCATAAACAGTAATGCAACTTTTCCATAACTGAATACCTACACTCTCCTCCTCAATCTTGGAAGTCAGAAAACAGACAATGCCCCCTGCTGTAATAAAAGTTCTCCAGTGTCCTAGTCAAATCTCCCTTTGTCAACATAAATGTCACTGTAGATCTCCTGTGAAACCAGATTATAAGACTTCTGAGATCTAGCCTTGTGAACAACAATAAAAAACAAAAATAAGTAGCCTTGACAGAAGAGCTAAAAGTAGTATATCTTTGGTAGTATTATTATATTAGTGTTATTGAGGAGTTTTAAAATCTATTGGTTTTCTTGTCTAGTTACATTGGCATACCTTTTCTGTGAAGGGTGGAATGCTGTTAAGGACAGTGAGTATGCTTATTTCCTTGTCCATACCTTCCGGTTAGTTCAGTACATTCTAAGAAAAGGTGAAACATCAGAGCTCTAATTTTTGAAGCATGTTGAAGTAGTAGTGTGAACTTCATCAAAGCTGCAACTATGATATCACTGACCTGTTTCTCCATATGCAATTTAAACAACAGTGATCTGCACAACTGAGATATAGTGAGCTATTCTTCTACTCCTCAGTTCCTACTCAAAGTGGTCTCTCAAACTTCACTTTGAAGGCCAGCACAAAATAGATCCTTGTACTGAAGAACATCTTCACTTTTCACAGTGATCAGTCAGTTCTGTAAAAAGAAGACATGGCAAAAAACTGTGTGAAGTAGTACATAATAAAATATCACAAGACAATAAAACAAACAAACAATCTTTGCCAATAAACTACCTAACAACTACTTTCATACACTCTTGCTAGCTTAAAAACAGCCCGACTCATCTTATTAATTTATGTATAAACTTAATTTTAAATCCCTTCCAGCACAAGTTCAATTTTTCAGCCTACCAAAGTGCATTTTGCAACATTTGGAAAACTACCACTATTAGTCTAATACCCAGATCTCCCTTCCCTCATCTACTGCTGATTTTACCCTGCTTCTATTCTCAAATACTTTGGTAAGATCATTATAAAGTTAATTTATACCCAAACAAGTGAATACATTAAAAAATGCTCTGTCTGGTTCTAGATTCAACCAGAGCCAGATCATGGTCGAATGGAGCCATAGAACTGCACCCCACAGCCCACAGTGGGTTCCTATTATATGAACAAATTTTCAAAGTTCGAATGTCATATGGTCGACATCGAACTTTGAAAAGTTCAAAGGTTAAATGTTATAGCGCTGTACGGTGCAGAATGGGAGAATTTCCTTTTTCTGCACTGAAGTACGATCTCAGAGTTGGTATATTTAAGTAGGGGGGGTGCAGGGGGCTTGCCCCCCTGCTTGGAGCATTAAGGTAAGTTTTATTTATTTTTTTGATGTTTTATTATATATTCAGAGTTTCAAACTTCGATCATATGTTGTCGAACATATGGGATTTGAAGTTTTGAAACTTCAAATATATAATATAGACCTCCCCCACAGCTATACTAATATCCAATTGCATAGCTGTCTCTCCTTAATTACCATAGAACACTGTTCAAACCTGCAAGTGCACATATATATATATATATATATATATATATATATATATATATATATATATAACATTTATATATTTAAAATACTTATATTTAAAAGATCTGATCTTAATCTACCTAGAAAGAAGGACTGTCTTTCCTGCCCTTTTCCTCTACCACTCTTTCTGCTACTCTCCTCTTTAATAGCAAATAGCTACCCCTCCATATTCTCCACCTTCCATCCTGGCCTCCTCACTTACCTGTACCAACTGAAAGTACCGCGGGAGTCGGTGCTTACAGATTGTTTTCTGCTGAACATTTTTCACTTACTTGTCTCAGCCCGCTCCGTTCGCCCTACGGGCTCACTCCGCTCCCCTACCCTACCCCCAATTCCCACCCACCCTCAGTACAGTTAACTTTGTACCCAAATAACCACACCCCCAGCTACTCAACCACCTATCACAACACACTTCCAATTAACACTTTTCCCACCTGAATAGTTCCCAATCACCACTCAACAACCTTACTACTACCAGCTGTACTTACTAACTTTACCTAACTTCCCTTTACATTTCTATCCTTCTAACACTCTAACTTTACTCCTTTCTTCATTCTACTCTAACCCCTACACTTCTCACATCCATCCTCTTTCATCTCTAAGCACTAATATTACCATCTCCACTAAACCTACCCTTTAACAGTAATCTAATAGCATTTCTAATTAACTCCATCTCTAAGCTCCCCACAACTCAGAACTCTCTTGGCCTCCCTCTCCTACCTCTTTTATTTCCCTGCTCCATACACCCTATACTCCTACATAATACTACATACCTTCTTTCACTTCATACCACACTTTACCCCTCCTCTCCAATGACCTCTAAACATAGCACTACTTACACATACCTCCTACTCTTACCCACTATTCTAGCTGCCCTTACTCTAGCATTCTCACTAACCTTCCTGGAACATCACACTCTACTAAAACACCACCACCACTACCAACATACCCAATCAGACTCCCATACAAACTCCCTAAAACACATTAACATAATTTCTACTTCTAGCTTTACCCTTCCTAAGTACCACAGATCTAGCCATATCACTTACCTCCTTGATAAGAAACTCCCATATAACTACCTCAAAATCATAAAACTAATACAAATACCCCTACAACATCCTATATTAGATGGTGATATCCATCCTAACCCTGGTCCACATACAACAGCCCCCAGTGACCTCCTCAACCAAAGAACCTACACCACTTCCACCCCAACAAGATCATCCAACTCCCTTTTGATAGCTCACCTTAACACCCATAGCATCAACAACAAAATATCCCATCTTCATGCACTTCTAGATGTGCATAAATTTGATATCCTCTGTATTACTGAAACTTGGCTTAAACCCTCAACCAAAGATCATGAAATAACCCCCCCCCCCGGGATATAACATCCTAAGAAAAGATCATACCACCAAAAAAGGTGGGGGTGTAGCCATATTCTATAAATCAGAAATCCAACTATCTACCTTCAATATCCCACTACCCACAAACTCCACAACAGAAACCCTATCAGCCAAACTTCAAATCAATAACCATAAATCCATCTACATAATATGTTCCTACCTTACCCCAGGTAACAATATCAGTAATCTAGAGAATATACTTAGTAACCTATCTATACACCTACCCCAGGAAACCATTGTCTTAGGCGACTTTAATATAGACTGGTCTACTTGTATGTCCCCTAATCCCACTAACCACATAAATCTTTATGGTTTCTCATAAATGATAACCACCCCTACAAGAATCCATAAACAAAGTGGCAAGGAAACCATACTAGACTGGATTCTCATTAACAGTCATCCCTCAACTTATAAACATGGAATCCTTCCTGACGACATCAGTGACCATGCTCTTACCTATATAATTAAACAAAAACTTCATAGACCCAATCCAACTATTTTGAAAACCTCACGCTCAAAAAAAAAAACTTTCATCCTGAGAACTTCCAAACAGAACTGAAGGCTTGTGATTGGTCTCCACTGCTTCATCTTCAACTTCATGAAGCAATCACCTACTTTAATACTAAGTTCCTTCAAATCCTAGACCTCCATGCCCCCTATCGTTCATCAAGAACAAAGACCAAAACTGCCCCATGGCTCACAAAACAAACTAGGCAAAAAATCCTCCTAAGAAATAAAATCTGGGTCAAGTGGAGAGCCTCTAAAAGCCCTTCTGACCATCTTTACTTTAAACAACTAAGAAATGCTACAAAAAAAGACATCCACCTTGACAAAATAAACTATTACTTTTACCTCCAACAAACCCACAATCACAAACCACAAAATTTCTGGTCAGCTATCAACAAACTACTTAATCCAGGCCACACCAAGTCTCCCACACCATCAGGAATTTCCCAAAATAACCCTAAACTAATAGCTGAATCCTTTAACACCTATTTTATCAAAGCCATACAAACTTTAGCAAACTCTCTATCTCCCACCAGCTCCCTCTCACCTAATGCTACAACAAACTCAACTCCTCCTTTTCACATACAACCTGTTCCTACATCCCTCATTTGCAACCTCCTTCTATAACTCAAACCATGTACCCCCTCTGCTAACTGTATACCAGCAGAATACCTGCCAATTGCAGCTAAAGTCATTGCCTACCCTATCTCTATCCTTATCAATAGAACCATTTCAGAAAGTAAAATCCCCCTTATATGGAAGGTATCTCACATCATTCCTTTACATAAAGGTGGCACATCAACTGACATTTCCAACTTTAGACCGATCGCCTTACTCTGTCCTATAGCAAATATAATGGAAAAATGTATCCACCTACAACTTCTTGACCATCTTCTCCACAACAATTTACTTGCCAACTGCCAACATGGTTTCAGGCCATTCCACAGTACATCAACTGCCCTGCTATCCTTCTCTGACTCTATAAACAAAAATCAGAACAATAACTCCCTTTCCTCAGCTTTGTTTATTGACATTTCAAAAGCCTTCGATATGGTCAACCGCAATCTGCTTTTAGAGGTACTAAAAGCCCACTCACTAGACACACAGGCACTACTCTGGTTTAAATCCTACCTAGAAAACCGTCATCAAGCAGTCCTCTGGAACAATATGCTGTCAACTCCCCTCCCCGTAAACCTAGGAGTACCTCAAGGTTCCATACTAGGCCCTCTTCTCTTCTCAATATTTATCAATGACCTTAGCACTACAATTCCTCAAGCCACCTGCATTCAGTATGCTGACGACTCTATTTTAATCTGCTCCACTAGTTCCCCAACCACACTCCACACCCTTACCCAGTCTGTATTTAACACCGTTGAAAATTGGTTCATGCAACACTGCCTTCTCCTAAATGCAAAAAAAACAGAATTATTACTCTTTACTCCCACTTGTAAATCACCGCAATTTCACTTCACTATAACCTCAAACAATGGAACCACCATAAACCCTGATACCACAACCCATCTCTTGGGCATAACTATTGATAACAACCTTAGTTATGATGACCACATCAACTATACTGTAAAATCTGTTAACAAAAAACTAGGTTCACTGTATAGAATCAAACCCTTCCTTACAACTATAGCCAGAACCACAATAGCCCAAACTCATCTGATCTCTACCCTACTGTATGCTTCTGCTATTTACACTAACCTTTCCAAAAGCAACCTTACCAATAGCTACAACAACATGGCCAGATTTGCTACTGGCAACCCTTTTAGAATACACCACTGTATCAACCTCAAACAACTGGGATGGCTAGAACTGCAACACCAACTACTCTATCATCAACTTACTATGACCCAAAAGATACTCTTCCATCCTAATAATATCCCAATCCTCACTAATCTTACTACCCCTTACAAAAATCTTACCACTCTTCGCTCAGCTGATAAACTTCTAGTTTCCACTATTAAATCTAAAAACAAAGCTGGATACTCTCTTTTTACTAATACAGTTGGAAAGGCCTGGAACCGCCTGCTAAGCGAGCTTTCTACCATCTCTTCCACATATCTTTTTAAAAAAATACCTCAAACAGCATTTTAAAACTCACTGGCTCTGCCCCTGCTCCAACCCCAACTGACCTCCCCACCTTAAACATTCCTGCTAATCCCTTTTGCTTAACATTCATTTTTCAATTATCTTAATAATGTTTTACCTGTATATGCTTATAGCTTGATATTGCTTTGTTTTCTATAATTGTATAATTAATGCCCTTCTTGGAGCTTTGTTTTCTATAATTGTATAATTAATGCCCTTCTTGGAGCTTTTCTCCCCGGGCCTCTACTGAAAATGGACATGTATCCAGTTAGACTAGCCCGGTCAACAAAATGTAAATAAATAAATATATATACACTTCTACAATGATCAGAGAGATTTCGATTTAAGTTAAAAGTCTTATTTCAAATGTTACAACAAATACATTCACAGCCATTTGCTAAACAAAACAATACAAAACAGTCTCACACTGAAAAGAAACTTTGCATGAGCAACAGTAAACAAATCTTCCCTTGAAACTAACATTTATTAACAATACATCTGGCAATCCATTAAACTACAAGATGTGCTGGGACTCAGTCAAATAGCATATAATGAGGCAATAATTAATGCCAATGGGAAGGATGTAGAAATTCATAAAAGAATATAAAGAACTAGAGGTATAATACCCTCAGATTCCAACATATCTATCTAGATCTTTAATCACTACTCTAAGAACAAGAACTACTTCTTGTAACTATGCACATAACCCTATTACTCTTTTTGACTCTTAAGTCTATCAGTCAGATCTTACTTTCTGTACCTTACTTACATTATCATTCAGATTATCGATTCTGTATTTGCAATGTGACCGTATTAAATAACTGTGCCTGACACATGCACAAGCAAACACACACACACATCTGCAAAATCATTCTCCTCAAAAGCATTAAAAATGAAGTCCCTTTACTATAAACCCATGTGCAACTGTGCATTTCTATGTAAAAGCCCTGTCTGTCTCTGCTGCAATGCGATATAAAAGTCCTCTACACCTCTACAATTCCTGCTTCAAATTTTCCATGCAGTTGACGTCCATGTGTGCACTTATCTTGCTGACATCTTCCTCCTGCGTGCATGTCTTCTGGGCCAAAGTGGAAAAACTCTTTCTCCTTCTCTTCTGTCCTTTTGAATCAGCACATTTTTAAAGGGACATGCTGAAATAGAGCATGCTCTTCCTCCTGTACTGGGAACAACTCTATCTCTCACTCTCTCTCATGCTTTTGAA
This sequence comes from Protopterus annectens, assembly GCF_019279795.1. Taxonomy (NCBI): domain Eukaryota; kingdom Metazoa; phylum Chordata; order Ceratodontiformes; family Protopteridae; genus Protopterus; species Protopterus annectens. Next base: position 925,613,969 of record NC_056745.1, read on the forward strand.
ATGGAACATTTTTTAAGCTTATATCCTGAAATGGTGCATTTTTTAAAGCCAGAATCAGGCCCCTGCCAGCACCGGACCCTAGACAGCTGCCTAGGTTGCTGTAATATCAACACTGCATACACAGTTTCTGGTGCATTGGAAGCATCCTGACTGCTCTTTGGAAATTCACCAGTGACATTCTCAAGTTGATGGATAAAGGCATCCTCACACAAGTAATCTTTGTTGAGCTCTCCAAGACCTTTGAGCATGTATACCCTTGGTATCAGACTCTAACAAGCTGGCATCTGCAATTGACTTGTTCAATGAATAGCCACCCTCCTGCATAGTCAATCCGTCTACATCAGGTCCATCATATCCAGAATATCCTCCCTGATCAAGTCTGTGTGTCCCAAGGCTAAGCACTGGGCCCTCTTCTCCCTGTTCATTAATCCCTTATCTTCCCCATAACCAGGGCTATCACTGGGGTGGGGCAAAGGGGGCAGTTGACCTGTGAACAAGTGGTATTAAGGGGGATATGGTCAAATGTGCCAATGATGTGGAAGAGTGGTACTGGCATTCAGAAATGAATGTTGATATTGCATTTCCCGAACTGGCTGAAGAGTTGTTTTTTTTTTTTTTTTTTTGTCATCATTTTTGAGTTAAGGTGAAGCACAAGTTTTGGGAAATGCACATGGTGCCAGATAACTTTGCTATGGCTATACTCTTGACAGTACTAGATGATGAAAACATGGTTATATACAAAAAATTGCTCCCTTATCAAAGAAATGTGGAAGCAGAACTCTCAGAATTCAAACACTGGTTCTGCAATTATGGTGTACTGACGTCCCTAATAATACTTACTCTTGGTTAAAATGAAACTCCACTAACTAACTACTTAATCACTGTCCTCTCAGCATTTACCTTAGATAACTCTTCTTACTTCAAATACCTTGGGACTATGCTTAGACCCTGTTATGTATTTCTAACATCACACTGAAACAGCTCTCTCTGTTGTGGGCCTGGGTGATCTCTGTATACCTCTCCACACAAACCAGATCTATAACTGGAAAGGAAATATTATTGTCTGATTTGAATACAGACTCACCCTCTTTGTCTCCACCTCCCAAACAAACTCTTCTGTCCTATAAACTTTAATCAACCAGATCTGGAGGTTTAGTACTTCACCTCATCAATATGAATACCATTGCTCTACTCTTTATATAGCTAGCTGGCATCCTTTCAAAGAGCAGACGGTCCTATTTCTTAGATCTTTCCTCCTTAAGTTGCACAAATTCAATACCTACCCCACCCCAGACAATAAACAATTCCCACAACTCATCCTACCAACTTAGGTCTAAAGATGGACTTGCCTTGGTTCTCAGCAAATCATAAAATACACTTATCCAGACCAACCATACTTTCTTCATACTTGGACCCAAAACTTAGGATTCATATCCCACCATTACCTAGGAATCAGAATGAATGAAAGTCTTTTTGTTTCCATCTAATATGTCTTCTCCAAGAGAAAGCCAAATGGTACTCGTATATCACTTAAGTTCTTCCAAATTTCCTTCCTCACACATTCATCTGACTCTAATTTGTATTTATTAATTTAGTGACAAAGCAGATATGACACACTAATTTCTATCCTTATAACATAATTAATTAATGTTAAAATAGTACATATAATTACAGCTGCAGTCATTGCGTCTTACAACTGCTATGTACTTTGTTTATGTTTTTCTTCCCTTATAGTCATACAGCAGTTAATTAACTTTGCTCATACTCTGCAGCTTCTCTGTATGTGTTGAACTGTATTACTTTTTATTATGTGGTGCATTTTGTGCCTGTGCACCAGAACTGTGTCTGAAATTAGTTCCCCATGGACCACAACATTGCCCTAGCTAATTATAAACAAACATGTTTTCAGCACATAAGCAAGACACCTTGGAATTTTTTGAAAGTGTTATGAGGTTGCAAGTTCTAAAACCCATGCTTAACCTCTGACAGCTCACAGAAAAATGATTTTCATTACAAACCCTTTGACAGAGGATTCACTTTTTTTGTATTTTACATTTGTATTTTGAGCAGAATATATACAATGATGTCTGCTATATTAATAATAATAAGATTTTGTCAATTAAAATGTGGTATAACAGAGCCATTCCTGTAATTAATGAACATCATTTATTTGTTTTCTTAGCTACTGTGACTGTGAAAGATTAATAGGTTTACAATGGGTTGTTTCTTCTACCGGCACAGATAATAATATCGTATTATTTTTTAAGATCATAATATTTTTTGCTTTGATTTTTGACTGTGAAAGGCTACTAAACAATTTCATTTCCAGGAATAAAGTTTACAATAGATGGCTTCTAGTAATGGTACAGGAAGTGTAACATATATACTGGACAATACCGGAATAGTTTCTGGTGGGAATACAGAATGGATGTGTCTCCTGGGATACCATACCCTATTACGACAGTTCTTTCTTGCAGCCAGATTGTCTCAGAGAATTGTCACTGTTATGAGCATTTTATTGAACAAAGATAATGACAAATAACATTTTCAGCATATACTCAATTATGATACACAGTGTGATTAGAAATTATGGTATATAAAAATGAAATTTTTTTTATTGTTCTGGTGGGTTTTGAGGTTTCAAATGATACCTTATCAATATGTCAGATTAATTAGGCTGGTCAAAAGTATTACTGTATTAACTGAAAAAGCTATATGCAGTTATAACTGGAATGCACTACTGTTGAACTGTAGCGAGAGCAACCATATTATCAGCCATCACCATCCACAGAGTTTACCATGCAAGTCAGGAATGGAAGTTCATTGCTAGATCTTGCACACATACCTATAGACAATTTAGAGTTACCAGTCCATTTACTGCATGTCTTTGGGAAGTGGGATAAAGCTACAGTACTTGTAAAATACCTACAAAATTGAAAAGAAAACATGCAGTTAACAAACAGAAGGTATACCAGCTGACAACTTAGCCAGTGAATCTCTTAGTGTGAGGTGAAAATGTTACTCAATGTGCCACTGTGCCAGCAATAGCTGGAATATGCAAGTAATTAGGTACACCTTGTGGACATTATCAGGGAATTAATGCTTTCCTAATGATTTTGTGAAGTTCAACCCCAGAGGTGAAAGGCTTTACCACCATAGAAGAATGATATTTCCCAGATGATACCCATGCTGGAGGGAATTATTGCCTTTATAGAATGGACTACCTTATTTTTTTTTGTATTTTTATTCCATATATATACATATATATATATTTTTTTAATGTAAAACAGTTCCTCCGCCTACTTGATGTAGCAAATGTAATTGCTGCTGGAAGAAGTATTTTCCATCCAGAATAAAAGTTATGCAAGCGTTTAACATATACACAGGCATCCACATTCAGAAGAACAGAGTCAGACATATACATAGAAACAAACACATCCACACATGTCTAGCAGTTATGGACACTTTGTTGACTAAATCAGTGGCAGCTGGTGACTTCAAATCAAATGGGGAATGCAAGAGATAGATGAATGGGTGGGGCCAGCTGGAAGGGGTGTGGCCAACTAGAAAGTGGTGGAGCTATGCTCAAAAACACAAAAACTGGGACTTTAATTAAATAAGCTGCCCTGGGTGCCAAAACATCATTATGAGAGTCCAAGCAAGACAAAATGAAGTGTAGAAGAAAAAACATTCAATGCATTGGCTACATGACAGCTTACATAATATCTAAATGGTAAAAAAAGGTTGTGAGACATGAAAAAATAAATTACTTTTTAAATACATTACTAGAATGCCAGTCAAAATCAAGTATATAAAAAAGCAACACTCAACTCGAACCACTCCTCCTTGCACTGCATTTCTAATTATAATTTATATTCAGCTTTATAAAAGTATCAAGTAACATGCTGAAAGTAGCAATCTCTGTGATGCCCCCACTTGTAAAAATGTTTCTTATCCAACAAAGTCCTGCTGCCTAACAACAACTATCTACTTGTTTCATGGGGAAAACATGATCAAAGTAAAAAATGAACAGCAAACAAGAAACAAGCTCAAGATAAATTGTTTAAAGGATTACTGGACAGGTTATGGACCACACATGATAGATTGGCATTCTGTTTAATTTACAATTAAAGCCTGCAAAGATGACTGCACGTCTCCAACAAATGTAATGAGCTTCTGAAAATACTGTAATCCTGTCCTTTATTACAAATACTGTCTTATGCATTTCAATACCTAAGACTTATACGTTATCTAGTTATGTAAATATTCTCTGCATGGCAACAACAAAAAGGCTTTCATTGTTGATACTTCTTTAACAGTATGCTTATTAAAGCTTACTTGCATCTTACAATCTCAGGCAAGCTTACCTGATGGTCATTAAAGCATTGCTACTTCAACACAGAGCAACAGGCACTGCAACAACATGCATTTTCTGAATAATGAGCAGTGTAAATCAACAGTATAAAAATATGACAGAAAACCAGAACTTTTTGCAAAATCAAGGACAGATGAAAAAACATTGTAGTACTTGTGCCTACCTTGGATGGGGGGGATACATTGCACACTTACACTGCATAACTGCTCCTTGCCTTGCTTAGACACATCCAGAGTCACTATATGGGAGAGTGGGGTACAACAAGTATGTCACAATTTGAAATATCTCTGGCTGACGGTGATGGCCCTGACACATTTGTCATACCTCTCAACCTCAGAGCAAGAAATCTGGACAAAGCCATAAACAGAAGTGGGACAAAGGTCCAAAAATAAGGGCAATTTTAAATATTGCTCTTATAAACTTAGAAACATAATAAAATAGTAGGTCTTGCATTAGTATGAATTTTCTGAAGGATATGAAATCTGAAACCCAAATGTCTGTCATTATTTTCTAGCTTCAATCTTTAATGATTTGCCACTAATTTGCCAGGAAAAACACAATTTTATGAAAAACAGACCAAAAATGTGATGCAAAAATATAAAATAGCCATGCAATATAGCTGGGAACCTGTCAAAGAAGTTACACTTTTTTAATATTAGTACTGTTAAGTTGAGCAGCTGACAAAATAAGAGAATCTACATGCATTTCTGAAATAAAAGTAATCTATAACTCTGATCACTACAATTATTTATTAATCATAAACCCTCCACATTTTCTTTCAATATTCACATTTTGTGGAGGGATTATTATGGGGGAGAGCAACATTTTGAGCCAAAATCAGGGACAGTTTAGAGGTTTGGATATACCTAATTCTATAAAGTAATTTATTTGTTCGTACCTCTCAACCTCTTAACATAGAAAATCTGGACAAGGCCAAATATATTGGGGGAACAAACAAACAGTACTAAAAATTGCTCTTGTATAAACTTAGACAGTTGATAGAATAACAGGTCTTGCTTTAGCATGCATTTTTGAAGGGTGTGAAGTCTGAAACTCAGTGTCTGTCATTATTTAGTGACTTCATTCCTAAATAATTTGCCAGAAAACCACAAATTTAATGAGGAACAAATCAAAAATAAGATGCAAAACTATTTATTCTGCAAAAATCTGGACACTTGAAGGTCTTTGAGTTTGCCACCCTTCCCCCCCTCACAAAATCATGGTTTAATGGGGCCTCCCCCCTGCAGCCATTCCAATGTCCCATTACTTGGCTATTTTGCCCCATTTACCATAAACACTGTAATGTGCATACTGCTTTACTTCTACGATGATTTTGATTTCATTTAAAAGTTTTATTTTACTTTTACAGCACAAACACTAATAGACATATTCTAAATAAAGCAATGCAGTCTCACGATGAAAATAGACTTAGCATTAAAACTTCTCTGCCCTTGAAACTCACATTCATTGAAACAGCATTGAAACCCACATTCAAAGAAAATACATTCGGCCAGTGGCAGATAAAGATTAACTTTGGGCTGTTTTCAAATCATAGGCCCCTTGCACATGAAACATACATGTGTTCTTTGATACACTTTCCTGACTGTATTAAATTATATTCCTTGTATAGTACAGTGCAGTTGTTGGAGGCCGTTTTAAATTTATTGTTTTGAACATTTTTCCAGTAAACAATGAAACAAAATGCATGCACCAATAATGACAGAACTGCCCAATTCAGAACATTTCCATCATTAAAAGTCCACTCAAATGTCTACAATCCACCAGTATCAGTAAATATGCACAATTTCTGCAGAAGTAAAAGTCATCTAAATAATTCCACATTACAAGGATCTCTAACTAATAAAGAGGTTGTTGCTAGCAAACAACTTCATATTTCATTGTTTCATCTACAAATAAAGTGCCTGCTATCCTTGAGGAATAAATTGCCTATGTTACATTAAAAAAATGATAAGCTAGCAATAGGGAATGGATGGTAAACTGATAGGTTCATAGTTACTATGTATCTCCACCAAAGACGACATTCTCAGGACTGCAACATCCATCCCTTTAAAAGTAAAACACAGTACAGTATCAGCAATGCATCTATATACTGTGGGAGTAGAACCCACAGCCTTCTACATCAAAAGCAAGTACTCAACCTGTTATGCTATTAACAATGCAAGCAGACCCAGCATAAGCAGCACTAAACTTCTCTTCCCCTGAAACTCTGAGCTCCTTGTAAAATCCACTCAACACTCAACTGTATCTCTCAATTTTGCAGCACAAGAAATCTGGAAAAAAGCCAAAATTTATTGGGGAGGACAAAAGCCCCAAAACCAGGGACACATTTTAAACATTGCTTGTACAATCTTGGAAAGTTGCTAGAATAAAATGTGTTACCACCATGCATTTCACTGCCAAGGCTTGAACCCAGGACCCTGTGCATTACAGTCAAAGCAAATACCACTATGCCAAATCAGTTGTTTTTGAAAGATAGGAAGACTGGAACTTAAATGGCTATCATTTGGTGAATTCAGTTCTCACCATAGCTCTCAACCTCTTAGCACAAAACGCCTAGATAAAGCCAATAATGGGGGGATACAGTCCCCAAACATATTCAGTGAATTCAGTTCTTACCATAGCTTTCAACCTCTTAGCATAAAAAACCTGGACAAAGCCAATAATGGGGAAATACTGCCCCAAAAATAGGGACAAATTTCAAATATTGAGCTTATAAACTTAAAAAATTGCTAGAATAAAAGGTTTTGTGTTACCATGTACTTTCTGAAGAATATGAAGTCTGAAATTCAAATGCCTGCCATTATTTAGTGAATTCAAAATCCAGAAAACCACAGATTTTATGAGTAAAAGAACAGAACAAAAATATGAGGGAAAAATCTGAATAGTTTTCACAAGTGGTGGTGGGTAGGGAATTCAGGCTCTTGTTACCTGCACCCAAGGTGCAGAGTTTGAGCCTGAGTTACTCTCTAGCCACTATGTCTATTTAACTGGGGCATTACACACACACAAAACCTGAGTTTGGAATTCCAGCTTCATTCTCCAAAGTCCTTCCCGCCAAACTGCAGCAGCTTCAATCAAAAGAAATACAAAGTCCCTTCTTCTCACGAAAGCAGCTATCCATATGTACCTGCAGATGTTGCAGTCTGATCCACTTCCAGTCTGCATAGATGTCTGGTCATCTGTACTCTGATGCCTTCTCTCCCTAATCCAGACTGGTTAAATAGCAGTCCTGATTCACTCACACATGTGCAGAGTTCTGGGACTTGCAGCTAATTATTTTATTTCTTTTTTCCTTTTCTTTTACAGCTAGGGGGGCTGCAGTCCAATAGCATGAGCTGCCCCTGGACTAAACACAACTCAGATGCCCCATTGTGATCAAATGAATGAAAAAGCATCATACAGTGCAAGGCAATGCAATTCCCTATGCCTCTTAACTGTCCCTGATTTTACAAAACATCAGTGATTTTGCTGCATAGTTTTCCTTTGTGTTTCATAAAATGCTTGTCTTGCCGATAAATCACTCAGAACTACAGTCAGTTAATAATGTGAATTGTTAGTTTCACACTTCTCATTGTTTAGACAAGGCATGCTGTTGAGCTGCCTGTTGAAGCTGAACGAAGTTAAGAGGTATGCTCTGTCCTTTGTCTCTATCTCGCTTTCTAGCTTACTTTGTTTGTCTTTTTCTCTCAGACACAGACACACACACACACACACACACACACACACACACACACACACAATAAAAATACTCAGACTCATACACATACTGTTACTTTTTTCTGTATTTTCTTTTACATTTGATAAACAGAAAATCCACATTTAACAAACATAAAACATGGTGGCCATTTTTTCTGTCTGAGCTTCAAGGCAGGTTAATACGCTGCCATGAAGCTGTAGACTTGTTTTTTAACAGGCTTTGTCTGTACATTAGCACCCAGTTGGACAACATTTGTTCTCCAGTATGGTGACAAAATGCATTTTGCTCATTCTCTAATCTTTGTTAAAAATGAAGTACCAGTCATTTGAATTGATTAGTGTATTACGTAAAAAAGCTTTTGCTGTAACTCTTTTTAATTATATTCTGTAAAAATTTGCATTTCTTTAATCGATAGTGTTACTTAAAGGTTTCTACCTTAAAACTCAAAAAAGTGTTTTCATTGTAACTTTGTAGTATGAGCAATTTTAATGCATCAACACCATTTTAAATGTTTTTTTTCCTTATGTTTTAATATATTTTACCATAAAATGGCTGCCATAGACCCTGCCATACTAGCATGACCTGGTTTTAATGCTTTGCCTTCTGGCTCACAGAATCCATTTCAAGTCTCCTTTATATGTGCCATACTAGACATAAGGTTATGAGTCTTTTTTCCTCCTAATAAATACTCTGGCAGTAGTATGAATCATAGGCATCTTACACAGCTTTTGGAACATGACTACTTTTAATTTTTCCCCCAAATTACCCATATTTCCATTGCTTTGTTAGTTGTTCTAACATATCTACATTAGTTGTCAATAGTTGTAAATCTCTAAGGTTGTCAATCTGTAGTCCTTCAGATGCTGATAGACCCTTCCCTTATGCTTTATAATGTCTCGGAGCTGCTTTCACTGCAACTCAAGAGCTGCAACTGTTACTTCAAAGAGCTTATAAGATACATGCAAACAATGGTCACTATTCCCCAATGTCTGCAGTGTGAAAATGTGTATTTTTATCCTGAATGTTGAATAAATCTACTGTATTTTCTCAAAATCATTTTGCTTTATAACACCTGTCATGCTATCCCTATCCTTACAATGCATCACAGTACTACTCCAAAATAGGTACAACCTTTTGTTCTTTAATTGTGTTGTTATTATAAGATTTTTCTTTTACTAAGGCACAAATACCTTTCTGCATTACATTTTTCTCTTCTATTGTTATATTGTTACCTGCTTGATTTGTTAATAATACTTAATCGAAGCTATAATCCTTGGCCATGACCAATTAGTTATTATTTTTGCTGAGAATAAACCAATACTGTTAATAAAAATGTTCCCATTACAGAAAAGAATATTTCCAACTCTTAACAGCTAGATCTCTGTCCAAAAATAGATGGCCAGCTATGTGTATAAATATTGTTTCTCTTCCACTCTGTGAATAATGGCAATAGAGAAAAGTTACATAACACTCTGCACTTGTTATAGCAGCTGGTGACATCAGCATGAATAAGGCTGTCTATGTAATAGGAAACACTGCAGAATTCACTGTCTGTAAGGTATGTCTTGCAGGCAAAGACATGTTCTTGTGTCAAAGAACATGAAGGGGTTACATTTAAAAAAGTGGTTAGGATTTCCCCTTCCTTTGATACCAAGGCAAAGAAATGAACATTTTATAAAGCACAGGCTGGTTTCTGGTAAGAAAACTATACTGCAACCACATTATAGAGAGGAAAGAACTTGGGCATGAGTTAAACTTCAAGCGAAGGTGAACTTTTCCTTTCATTGCTACAGTGATATAACTGGATGCCTCGTATGTATAATTTTTTAGCAGTGCTGGTTATCTCTGTCAAATAGTTGTTACAATGCTTGTTGTAGGGGCATTCTGCAAACTTAAAGCAATCATCTCAATGAAAATATTCCACTGGGCAGTGTGCACTGCTTTTTGTATCATTGCATTATGTGGTTCTGCGCACCAGTAACCAAGATTTATGAGTACATCTCTCCATTTGCCTTGATCATGGCCCTAACCTTGTGTAAAAGTACTAAATTTCCTCCAGTTACATATAATATAATGAATTGTATGGCACAAAACACATAAGAATGCACACAAACATACATGCACAAACACATGCATGCATACACACACCAGCTTGAATACATGATCCCGAACTGAGATAAATAAAAAGCATTGTGGAGCCTTCCCACACCACCATCAGTAAAATATAGTAACTCAAAATAACATACCTTATAGCTAGTAATATTTCATTGGAAGTGAAATTAATTTAGATCTGGGATTTCACTGTCAGGCAGATGTGCAGTTTGCTATGATTCAGTATCCAGTTTTACAACTTTGTTTTCCTTTAATCCTGCAGCATCCCACAACCAGCCAGGGACAAGCTACAGTATTTTATAAGTAGTTTAGCCAGTTTTCCTACAAGGTTCATAACGATGCAATAAGACAACTCATCGAGTCCTTGTGCCTTTTCTTACCTTTACCTAGATTCCTTCTCCGATTTCTTCATATTCAGTTCCCTAGCAGTTCTCAGAAGCCTTCTTAATCTCTTGGTGCCCTACTTCCTGCACATACTCAAATACTGATGCAAAAAAAAAGTAATTCAATATTTCATTCTTCTCCAACTTCCTCACATTACAACCTTTTTTCAGTACCCCAATATCTCACCGTGTCCCATATTTTCCAATATATTGAAACAATTATTTCGTATATATCACACCACTTTTAACTGCTGTTTTCTCATGGCTGTCTTAGCCTTTCTGACAACTCGTATTGCTATTTTCTTAACTTTCTCATAAGCATTTATCTCACCTTCCTCTCTTGTTCTTTACCTATTGTACAGTTTATTCTTTGCCCTTTTATCTCCCTTAACCTCTCTGTTTATCTTTAAAGATGTTTCTTTTTCCTACACTGCCTCCTTTTTTTAGTAAACCATACCATCTGAAGTAGTTTACTTCATTTGATCTTCAACCTGTGGGAATATGGATCCATATCGGATCTGAGCTGGCAAAGATTAGTAGCATCAGCTCCGAGCTCCAGACTCCTCTCCTTACCCATAATACACCTCCCTTGCCTTCCATCCCCAGATCTCGTTTGCTGCTATTTGTAAAAGCATCGTGTCTCTGGAGCTCCAGTTAGCAGGGTATTTTTCTTGGATTGTAAGTTTAATAATTGTTGTTTTTTTAGCCATTTTAGATTAGCGTAGGTACCCGTTCTCCCCTCCCATCACTTTGGCATTGTGTGTAGGCTTGCAGTAGTTGGTAGATAGTGTAGTTTGTCTGTGTGCCCCTCCCCCGCTTCTAGTCAGTTTAGAGTTTGGTGAGTGAGTGAGTGTGTGCTAAAGTTTTAAGTGGAAAGTTTTTCTTTTCTTTCCCTAGTATGGCTGAAAAGATTATTTTTAAGTGCTGCACAGAGTGTGGCCATAAGCTCTCCCCAGCGGATGGCCACACTCTGTGTGTACTGTGTTTAGGTGTGGCCAACCATAATGTGGACTATGCCATCTGTGCGGGGTTCAACCCCCAGGCTTTGAAAGACAGAAAGGCCAAGTTGGCCCTTAAGGGGCTTCTTCCTGCCTCTGATCCTCCCTCCTCATCCTCGGCTTCAGTCACAGCAGTTGCCTTGGCTGCCTCTCCCACTTCTCTGCCTCTGGCCTCCCCTCCCTCCCAGGCTGGGACTCAAACTCCTGCTTCTAAGCCTGTGGTAGCAGAGCAGATGAGGGGTAGAGAATGGGAGAGAGAGTCGAGGATGAAAGAGAAGAGGAAGAGGTCTCCGGACTTCATGTCACCCAGTAAATCTGCTCGGATCCATGACTCCCCTTGGCTCGAATCTCTGAGGTTCTCCCCACAGCCAGAGGAGGCACACCCAGTCTCCCGGGCCTCAGCTCCCTGACCAGCCAGGTCGAAGTCTGTGGCTTCGTCTCAGCCCACCCAGTCTCTCTCGGACATGGATCTGGATAAGATGATGAGGAGCTTTATCCATATGCACATCCAGATGGGAGTCTTGCCAGCCCCTCTCCCTCAGGAGGGGGCAGCTTGCTTCCCTTTTTTCAGCCTATTAATCCATTCCCAATCTGACCTTTGGCTTCAGTGTTCTCAGATTCGAGGTTGGCCTTGGTCGGGGTGTCGGCACCGACGGTCCTTGCGTCCTCGATGCTGGCAGCTGCCTGGAGCATTTTGGATCCAACCAGTTTGGATTCAAGCTGCTCTCAGAGCCGGAGCCTGGAGGTCAGATCTGAGGTATTGGAACCTTTACCATCAGCTCCGACGTTGTCGGTCCAGGTTTCCTCCATCAGAGTTCTGGCCACTTCGGGTCTGGCTCCAATTCTCACATCAGACCAGGGGAGACTGACATTCTTATTGGCTTCACAGGAGGTCTGCTCTCCTTTGGCATTCGATGTGGTAGAATGGGTCCTCTCCGTCAGATTGAGGCCCCTGACCACCACCTCAGGCTCCACTCAGACCCCATCGGCTCTGTCTACAGTCCCCGTCATCTTACCAGAGGGACAGCCTCTGCCCGAAGGGCCCCAGATGGTTCCCACAGAGGAACAGATGGCTTGCAAGCACTCCCCGGAGAGCCCCACAGGAGATGTGCCTTGCAAGCATATGTGTAAGAGGAGGCAATTGGACTCCCTTGAGTCCCTAACCGAGGACAGAGACTTAGATCAGGGGGAGAGTTCCCTAAGGTCACCTCCCGACGATGTCTCCTTTGAGACACCATGGAGATCCTGCACCAGTGGGGAGGTTGGTCTGCCCCCAAGCCCTCCTCTGATGAGTATGTGTTTCTGGAGGCCTTCGGCACAGGCCCGTCTATGTCTTGAGTCCCCCCCTCGTGGATCCTTTAGTGGATTTGATCACCTCGTGGGCATGGAAGGAACCCGATACTGTGGAGGCAATCCCCAAGCACCCCAATGAGGTTTTGAGTCCCCCTATAGACAGGCCTTCCTGGAACAAGGGCTCCCCTGTGGATGCCATGGTGGTAGCAGCAGCCACAAAGAGGGAACTATCTCAGGAAAGTTCTTCAGTCCACCCTCCTGACCAAGAGTCGCTGATGATGGATCGGCTAGGGAAGCGGGTGTATGCTTCAGCTACCTTTTCAATAAGGGTGCTGAACTACTTGGCCCATGTCACGAGACTCCAATGCGACCTGGTGAAAGAGCTGAAGGAGTCTTCACCCAGGTCCATGTCGCAGGAGGACAAGGCTTTGTTCTCCATGAAAATGGCCACTTTGAGAGCAGTATCAAATACGTCCATGTGACTCCTCTCCCATGCAATGGAAAGAGTGGCTAGGGCGGCTGGGTCTGGCGTGTCCATGAGGCATAACACCTGGCTCAGGTTGTGCCAAAGTACCGAACCCTTTAAGGCGTCCTTTGCCAATCCCCCGTATAGCGTCTCGACTCTGTTCAGTAAGACCATCAAGGAGATGCTAGTCCAGAGTGAGAAGGATGGAAAGACACTGCCTGCCATCTAGATCTGCTTCTCTAACTCTTAAAGGTCTTTTTCCCAGAACCAGAGAGGGCAAAAGAAGATGTGGTTCCGGACGTCTCAGTATTCCTGGGACACTCAGGGCTCTTCTTCCCCCAGAGGCAGAGGGGGACAGAATGGATGCCAGCCCAGAGGTCGAGGGGTCCGTGAAACTTTGGTTCTCGAGAACCTTTCTCAGACAGACCTGGGTAGGAACCCTGAGGGGTTGCCTGACTGCTCTACTTTGGAGGCAGTCGGAGGATGATTGTCCTTGCACCCAGTAGCATCGGAGTCCATAACAATCGACCACTGGGTGCTGCAAATCATATCCAGAGGATATTCTATCCCCTTTGTGGGTTCCCCAACCCCTCCCAAACACCTCCCAGATGTTCCACCCATGCAAATGGAGGCTGCAGCACAGGAAATTTCCAGGCTGCTAGGAAAACGAGCCATCAAAAGCATCCTCCCAGATCAGTCCACATCAGGCTTCTACTCCAAGATCTTTTTGGTGCCAAAGAAAATGAGGAACTTAAGGCCCATTCTGGACTTCTCTACCCTGAACCTGGCAGTGGCCAAAGAAAAGTTCTGGATGGTCACACTACAGTCCTGCAAGAGAGCAACTGGATGTGCTCGTTAGATCTCCAGGATGCTTACTATCACGTAAAGATGCACAGAAGCTCCAGGAGTTTCCTCCACCTCCGGCTAGGGGCCAAACATTACCAATTTTGAGCCCTATCCTTTGGTCTCACCACAGCCCCCAGGGTGTTTACCAAAGTGATGGCAGTGGTAGTGGCTCACCTGAGGCTTCAGGGGATTCAGGTCTAACCATACCTGGACAATTGGCTCTTCACTGCTCCCACCAGGTGTCTACTTTCCCAAACCGGGGACTACTTTCTCACACTTGCCCTGAGTTTGGGTATCACAATCAACACATCCAAATCTCTACTAGAGCCTGTACAGGTGATAGACTACATTGGTACCAGGATAAACACACTCCAGGGCAAAGTGTTCCTGACCTCGGAGAGAGTTCAAAACCTCAGGATGCACATCTCCCTAATTTACCATTCTCATCTCCTGACAGTGGAATCTGTATTGAGGGTCCTAGGCTTGATGGTGGCAACCATAACTCTCCTTCCATGTGCCCGACTACACATGCAAATTCTACAGTGGACTTTGGCAGTTCAGTGGTCCCTGTTGGATCTACCACTAACCTATCCTATCCACCTAAGTCAAGTATATCAGTTGTCCCTCATATGGTGGATGAGCTTTCCGGACATTTTGGAGGGACAACCCTTCATTCCAGCCCCGGCCCAAGCCATAGTGACCACTGATGCCTCCCAACTCGGGTGGGGGGGGCATTGTTCGGGCAGGACAGTCCAAGGCCTGTGGTCCCCCATGGAGACCAGTTTACACATCAATGTCCTAGAGATAAGGGCAGTCCTTCTAGTGTTGCAGGCCCTTCATGCCTTTCTTCCCCTGAGAACGATTGCTATTCAATCATACAACATGTTGGTAGTCTGGTACAGCAACAAACAGGGGGGGACCAGATCTTACCCCCTTTGTCATGAGGTCATGAGAGTGTGGGAATAGGCGTTCTCCACCGGTCGCTTTCTTATCGCAATGCACATTCCAGGACGGTCCAACATTCTAGCGGACAGGCTAAGTCGGACCATTCTGATGTCTTATAAGTGGTCTCTGAATCCATCAGTGGCAGAACAATCTTCAGCGAGTGGGGTCAACCTTGCTGTGATCTCTTCGCATCTCCTTCCAAAGCAAAGTGCAGCAGGTTTTTCACTCTGAACCCCCCCCCCCGCCGGGAGAGTCCCCCAGAGACGTTCTAGTTCATGCTTGGCCTCCCGGTCTTCTGTATGCTTAGTCTCCAGTCCCTCTCATCCTGAGGTTTCTGCATAAAGCTTGTCGACTGGGGAGCAAGGTGATCCTCATTCCCCCCTTCTGGCCTCACCAGGTTTTTCCCTTCCTTTGGTCTCACCTTCTGGCTCCACCTTGGATCCTAGATCTCTTTCAGGATCTGATTTCACACCCATTGAGGGGGTACCTCATCCAAATCTGGACAGCCTGAAGCTCACGGCTTGGCTGCTCCAGTTCCCATGATTGCTAGGACTCCCAGACTTTCCTCCTCAGTTAAATCTATTTTGGTAGATGCTCATAAGTTTTCAACCAGAAAGGTTTATCGCAGCAAGTGGAAACGTTTTTCTTTTTGAGCCTCTCAGAGGAGTTTAGATCCTTTCACGGTGCCTATTTCTGCTATTCTTGATTTCCTAGCTGATATTTTCCAGCACGGAGCTAGTTCTACTGTCAAAGTTCAGTTGGCTGCCATTTCTCATTTTCATGTGGGCGAGAATTCTGCATCCTTGGCATCTTCTAGACTGTGTAAAGCTTTTATTAAAGGCACCTTTTTGCTATGCCCCTCGGTCAAAGATCCTGTCCCTCCATTGGACCTTACTATAGTTCTTCAAGCTCTGGTCACTCTGCCTTTTGAGCCTGCCGCTACTGTTGATCTAAAATTTCTATCGTGGAAAACAGCTTTTCTGGTCACTATTACCTCTGCTAGGAGGGTCTCAGAATTGCAGGCCTTGTCCATAAAATTCCTGTATATGATTTTTCATAAAGATAGTTTCCCTTTGCACCAATCCATCCTTTCTTCCTAAGGTGGCATCACCATCAATATCAATCAGACTATAAATCTGCCTGTGTTCTTTCCCAATTTTACCAACAAAATGGAATACAAACTACACATGTTGGATGTTTACAGACAGCTACAATTCTATTTACACAGGACAAAAAATTGTCATAAATCTGATCAATTGTTTGTTTCATTCTATAGACCCTTTTTGGGCAAACCTATTTCCAAGATAATGATAGCGAGATGGATTTCTTCATGCATCCTGCAGGTCTACAATGACAAAGACTTGTCTCCTCCAGGTTAGGTTAAAGCTCATTACACCAGGTCCATGGCTACATCTGCAGCTTTCTGGTCTAGGGTGTCTTTAGATGACATTTGCTCAGCAGCTACTTGGTCCTCATCTCATACATTTATCTCCCATTATAAATTGGATTTGACATCTAGAAGGAGAGCATCCTTTGGCTCCACGGTGCTCAGGAATATCCTTCCATGAGAGCCACCCAGGAGTTCAGTAGCTGGGGACTCTGTCCCACAGTTTGAAGATCAAATGAAGTAAACTACTTCAGACAAAGAAGTTATGTACTCACCATAATATTCCATCTGAGTAGTTGTACTTCATTTGTCTTCAACCATCCCTCCCTCCTTCCCCTGGACCTTTGGAGCATGTTCAGCCTAAGGGCTGTAAGTATAGGTCACAAATATGGTATCAGGTCGGGTTATAAGTGTAGGTTCAGCAAACTTAATCTGGGGATGGAAGGCAAGGGAGTGTATTATGGGTAAGGGGAGGAGTCTGGAGCTTGGAGCTGATGCTGGTAATCTTTGCAGGCTCGGATCCGTATTCCCACAGGTTAAAGACAAATGAAGTACAACTACTCAGATGGAATGTTATGGTGAGTACATAACTTCTTTTTTCTATATATTCCCTTCTTTATACACTTCCACAGCTACTGTACTGTAACCATTTGTTACATGTCAGAAGTAGTAGTATAAAACCCATCAGGAAAGCAATGGCATGACCCAGGTTAACTATAGTCTTCTTTTGGAAACATTCAGAATAGCAACCACATGCATAAGGCATCAGTTTTCACTGTAAACAGAAAGTAATTCCAGGTACTTTCATTGGTTATATTCATGCTTAGAGTTTTGATAGTCATAGTTCTTTCTTGCATTCTTAACAGCTGTCAGCTTTGGCTTGTTATAGCATGATACAGGCCCCCTTTCTGACCCAGAGTGCCTCAGCTCCATATAGCCACTATTGCAAGTTATTATGGGATAACCCCACAGGTACGTAGTTATCTTGGGTTATTCCACATACAGCAGTGTTTTCCAGCTCTTTTGGCTTCCTTTCCCCTGGTAAATATCCCTATTCCATTGCTAAAATCTCAGACACAGTTGCTGTCACTGCCTGTTGCTGTTGCTCCCCCTTAAGAGGATAGTGCTACAGCACAAGTGTCAGTCTGGATTTTTTCCAATGGAATTATTTCAGACATTACTTCTAAGCAAGCTAGAACAGAAAGAATACTTGTGGTTTGTGAGAATTGCTTCAGACTTCATGCTACAACTGTTTATTACAACACTAGATAAGAAAGCACAACTCTGCTTTGTTTGTTGAAGCAGGAGCTGTGAGCAAAATAGTATTATCAAACATTGTTTAACTAAGAGCATAGTAAGATGTAAAAACAGATAGACTGCTGCTGGGTTTGTGGTCTTGTCTTTATTACAAATTCTATATGAATAGAGCACTGTTGCATGTGCAAAACATGGGAACATGTATGGTAACTGCCATGAGCCAAGAACTTTCTAGAAGCGTTACAATCTGAGCTTTCATTTTAATGATGAAAGAAAAAAAGCATTACTGCATAACAAAATTGTCAGTTAAAAGGTGTGAATTGTGATCGGAAAGAATATTCCAGAAGGAGTCACGTCAGCTGAGGAACTGCTGATTTTCTATTTTGCATATGTATAATGCTAGCCATGTTGTTTCCTTTTTTAGATTCACTTGTGTGTAATCTCAGCAAGCTGCTAAAACCTATTGTGAATTAAGTTTATTGCCACAACATCATCTTATTCAAGATGGAGCACAGTTAGACCTTTTATGCTTTTGAACCTTCTTTACTAAGCCTGTGTGTCTCCTCACGCTCTGTAAGGCGACACCCTACTTTCTTCTTCACGAAAGGATTACCTTCAGAATCCTGTCTTCATTGACTATGTCCTGTAGAAACTCCAAGTGTCTCAGGAATACAGGATTGCCTTTTCAGAATTAGGGAAACATTACAAGGTAGCCCTCCTGCATCAGCATGAATCCCTAGCTGAGGATAAAAAAGTATTTTCATTTTCCAGAGAAAGTCCAGAGGATTAGTGCAGGAAAAGAAACCAAATTGGCCCAAAGACTCTCAAGATGAGGTTTTGAGGAGTATGCATGGCACCAGAAGCAAACACTTGCTGCTCTCGCATGGTGGCTACCTTCAATGACATAATAACAGTGTGAAAACTGTTGCCCCCAGATATAGTGCCCAAGAAAATAGCTCTGGTATTTTAGCCATTCACAAATTTCCCCTTATTGGTAGAGAAATCCAAGCCACATATCACTATCTCAACTGCATCCTTAAAAAGAAACCACATTCCTGTGGCAGTAGAAGACTGCCACGTTGACAGGGAGTGAGTATGTCCGTATCCTCTACACTGAACCTGTGGCACTAAATTATGCAAAAGATATGATCTACTAGCAAAAGGACCTGTTTGACAACTCCATTGGGACTTAAGACTCCAGTAGTCATTGAGACAATGGAGTACACCAGTCTTCAGGTAGTTAAGGCAAGCTACATTGGTTTAGTTATGACTGGGATTACCTACAAGTCAGCTGATGCAGTTGGCAGGACTGGAAGCATTGATAAGAAATATTGTTAGAATGTCTGCTTGTAGCTCTGTCTAACCCCATCACAGATGGCCTAAATATTTGCTTTTTCTGATTCCTTCTTCCAGGACCTGTCTACTGATGGGATACCCTTCAATCCAATTGTATCTTCCTCAGAGATCTTTTCAGAAGGTTGACCTAATGGTTTATTGAGAGTAAGGTCATTGCTCTCAGTAAGTAACAATAAAGTGACTGCAGTAAGTGGAATTCTCCTCCTTTTCCCTACATTGTGTGACCTGGAGCACTGTTATATAGGTTAGGAAGATTGTGACGGAACAGGCCTCCACTACACCAATGGCCAAGTTTCTTACTTTTAAAAATGAAAATTCATCAGGTTGATATTTACAGGCTGAGATGCAATACATTGCTAGAGATTTGTAAAATATAACAAATGGGATGTATGCGCAAGGGAGATGTGGGATATGTCATGTAAAAAATGTACTAAGATGGAAATCCTGGCAGATACAAGTTATGTGGAGGAAGTCCAGTAACATCTGTTGTGTATTGTATAATCAATGTATGTCAAGGGACATGATTAAATGTGTGAAAAGAAGACCACTCATGAGAGTTACCTCCTAGGAGAAGTAATCATAGCACAAGTGTGCCTGATGTCAATACTGTTTAAGGACAACTGCTGTATGCACCATTTCAGTTTATTTTATATGACTGGAATGTAAAGCATTTGTACCTTTGTAAGCATTGCATTGTGTGTGTACTACCTGCTGCTACCACACCTACACAGCTAATACTGTTTGACAACGTACACCCCTGAGAATAATTTCCTATCATGTTGTAAGTAACAATCGCAGTGTTTATCTAAATTTCGCATCAGAATATAATGAAAAGTATAATGCTTTTTTTAGACATTGTAGCATATAAATCTGGCAACAAATTACAAACTAAAATAAATAAGCATTATTCTGTACTTCATTTTTTTATTTAAGTTATGATAGTATGCATCCTAAAAAGATGAAAGTATTGTTAAATACAGCCAATTAGAATTAGCAGATTGACTGATGATGACAAGTTATTTGAAGAAGAAGAAATTGCATTATACAATAAATCTGAACAAATGGGGTATCCCAGAAAAATAGTGAAAACATTATTTGATAATGTTAAAAGAAGTACAGAGTAAAAACCTTGCAAATTAGAAGATGAAGTTGAGAAAAATAAAAATAATGACAACAGTAAGTACAAAACTAGAATGTTTTTTGTTAAATTCGTTAGATGATTCAGGCATTAATGTTATTATAAATTTCAACTAAAAAATCTTAAGTAGTTTTCCTGACATAAGAAAAGTAGTGGGGAATAATCCCATTTTCATTAGGAAAAGATGTAAGAATTTAAAAGATATGTTTCAACGGAGGTTAAACAATTTAAAAAGGAAGACAGAGTATTAAGAAAAGGGATGTTTAAATGTTATGAATAGCTATTGCCAGTATCTCAAAACTGATGTGATTCAAATTAGTGTGAGAAGTGTGGATGTGAGTATATCCAGTTACTACACTTCCAAGTCCAAGTTTGTAATTTATTTAGCTGTTTGCATATCGTGTCAAGCATTTTGCATGGGGAAAACTACTAGACAACTACATTTGTGAATATATGAGCATCTACATGTGATTGAGTTACAAGAAAAAAGCAATGTTCTTGACAGACATCTGTTGTGTAAAAGCAAATCTAGTTTTAGATTAATGGTGATCAATGAGGTTATTGATTTTCAGACACGATTTGATGCAGAAGATGAATTAATCCGGAGGAATGTACTGTTGGCAGTTGAGTTTGGATGCCTGTGCCATTCCAGGCTTGAATTATAAAGAAAATGTTAAAGCCTTTTTTAAAAAAAGAAGAACTTGAGGCATTAATTAAATTATGGGACATGTTTTGGTATTTAAATGAGTTGTTACTGTTTGAATGTCAGTCTGAAGAAGTCACTTTACATGCTTAATAAATATTTTCTTTATTTTTAGAATGTTTTATTTTCTTATTTTATGCAGTTCGGCCTTTGGATCTTCCTGTGATTAGTGCTTATACATTGCCAGATTGGAGCCCCCTGCCTATGTAGGTACACAGTATATAGAACTGTGTATTAGCCACTCACACCTCTCAAGAGAGGTTTTACTACAAGTGGGAGAAAGCATGACATCATTGTGTTGTAAAGCAGATGTTTGGCCTAAAATTAATTGAAATTGCAGGAGTCCTCTCCATGTGTAAATGCTTCCCCTGAGTGGAAGTGTACTCACCAGATCTGTTGGATAACCTGGACCTACTGGTCACTGTAATCACATACACTCTTACTAGTTAGTCATTCTTGGATTTAAACACCTGCCCATCTAGGCACACAATCTAGAGAACTGCTTATTAGCTGTTCACACAATAGCAGAATTCTTACTACAAGTATAAGACAGCACACATCTGAAGGGATGACATCATCATTGTGTTACAAAGCAGATGTTTGGCTTAAAATGGACCATGTAAATGCTTCCCCTGAGAGAATGTGTACACACCTGATCTGTTGGATAAGCCAGTCCTTTTTACTACTGTTTGCTAACACACACAATTCTTGCAAACCCATTTTGGGTGACTGGCTATTGTGGTGTGACAAAAATAACAAAGACGCTGAGCAAAAAAACAACCTTTATGACAAGACAAAGCTTTCAGGTATTACACCCTTTCTCAATGTTTAGTACAGGTATAATTTAAAAAATATTTAAACAGAAGTCATAAAATCACATGACATACAGCCCAAACATCATGTGAACAAGTTAAAGCAATAGTACATACAGAATTACACATTAATATCCACAATTTAAAATCATACATACATATATAAATGTATTTACAAGTTTAAAAAGCATTATACATTTATAATCTTATTTCAACTTAACACGCTAGAGGTTAGGGAGTTAGAATGGATTGTTAGACTTTCAGCAGATAACCAACCGGTCTGAATTCTGCTGTTTCTCTTAAACCCGTTTTAACTAAGATACAGCCCGTTTTAACTAAGATGAGTCTTTTGAAGTCATCTGTGGCAAGTAGTGTACAGACAAAACAACAGACAAGTTGCTTCACAGAATATTATTAAATCAATATATACCTAACTGTGCAGCTGCATAACAAGTTTAGAATTCATTTGCATGTTTAAATTCTAGACACATTGGAATACCTCATTTTATGTATTTTCATAAGTTCAGGCACATAACTTTAATCTCACTAAACAAGACATCCCTCAACCCAAAATCCATTAATTGAGTAAATACTCATCTCCCATAGATGCATGTTAGCTAGGCAGTATAAATCAGCAGCATTAAAAAGCTTTGCTAGATAAAAATTCTTTAAGTTCTTTTAGAGGAATCATTATTAGCATCCAAGATAATTTAGATGTAAGGCGGTTCCACATTTTAGGAGGTATGGAAACACTTAATCATATTCCCAGATTTGCATCTGGTCTATCCACAGAAGTCTTTTAAACATGTATAACCTGTTTTTTGCAGTTCTTCGGTGAAGGCAAAATAAGATCTGTACCAAGATTAGCAAATCCTGGTATCACACAGCTGCTGGGATTACAAGAATGCTTATGCACTATAACATTTTCTCAGATTATTATTCAATTTCCAACTGAGAAAATATTCTACT
Organism: Protopterus annectens; assembly: GCF_019279795.1. Classification (NCBI taxonomy): domain Eukaryota; kingdom Metazoa; phylum Chordata; order Ceratodontiformes; family Protopteridae; genus Protopterus; species Protopterus annectens. The sequence continues at coordinate 925,636,727 of NC_056745.1, forward strand.
TAGAAGCAGATGTTAATCTCAAAGGAAATCAATACAAGAAAGTTGATACATCCTGCCAATGGAGCTGTATATGACTATGGACATATACAGTAGTTAAGTGAGTTGCCTTACTTTTAAGAATATCTTCTGACAATGACATGTACTCTGTTTACATTTGGTATCATGTTTTTAGGGGGGAGGACGGATTTGATGTTTTCTTTTTCTCTTTTTGCTGTACATTGTTTCTTGGTTGTTATATCTTTTAGGACAATGAAATGTTAAAAATATTATTAACTTTTAGCATTTTAATGTTTCACACTGCAGTCCATGTAAGTTTTGTATGATACTTCTGAAGAGAAACTGATACTTGGTAATAATTATAAAAGCATACATTTTAAGAGAAAATTCATCATTTTATATACTGACCAAAATGCTTCTAATTTTTAGTCTGAACTTGGATTAATTGGCTTTGCTACCCTTATACTTCTTCTTTAAGCAGTAACTGCCTTACTGCAGTGTGGTGGCTTGGCCTACAGTTTACATTACTTATTTTGTACAACTTTGAAACATTTTAATTGGAAATATTTGCATTTTCTTTGTGAAAAAAATGAATTAAATTGTTTTCTTATTAAAATATTTTTACATGATTGTACTCTGCGTAAAAGCTTTCTCCTCTATAAGAGGTTTTTCTAAGCTATTGAAACAACAGAAATCTAAACATGAGGCTTCAGTAACCTGCTCCAAGTGAAATAAATCATACCACAAGCTGCAGTAAAGCCTATCCAGGGTATTTGTACATTCAAGCCTAAGAAATGAAGAACCCCACAAACTAACTTAACTCAGTTATAGTCCCCCCAGCACCCAAAATTATTCCAGTCTAAATCATGCACCAGCACTTACCCACAACTTGTGTAGCCAGCCTGATTGAGATGGGTATCCCGAGACAAAATTAGAACTGTTTCATGCTTTACTATCATACCTTTCAACCTCTTAGAGCAAGAAGTCTGGACAAAGCAATAAATAATGGGGGGTGGGGGCAAAGGCCCAAAAATAGGGACAACTTTTAAATATTGCTCTTACACAATTAGAAAGTTGAGAGAATAACATGTTTTGTATTAGCATGAATATTATGAAGGATATGAAGCCTGAAACACAAATGTCTGTCATTATTTTCTGACTAAAATCTAGAATTCTGCGAAAACCTATACAGTTGAGAGGTATGTAAAATTCCGATGAGCATCTATTACTCAAACTGCATAACACAGTGTTTGAATAATGTACATATATAATAGTATTGGAAGCTAATATCTCACACAACTCAGACATTAGGATTGTCAACAGTACACACCACACCTCACCATGACCATCATATTACATTGAATCCTTCATATGCTGAGGTTCTAAAGATTAACTTCTCTAACCACAAAGACCTCCAAAACACAACACAAGCACAAGGCACCCTCAAAACACTATCCACCTGTTAAAACTACCACTTTTCATAGTACAGTGAATTCCAGAGTCAGGAATGATAAGCTCATAAGGTAGACAAGTACTAAACAAACATTCTAGTTATAGGTGACTCCATTGTGAGACATACAGATGTACTTCTTACCAGACTGAGCAAGAAAAGGGTGACAGTTAGTTGTCTGTCTGATGCCAGGATCCATCAAATCACACACGCACTCAAATCCTGGAACAACAAGCACCGGTATGATTTGAGATACACTTCCTTGGACTTTATGAAGAAAGACTTGGTAGAGTTCTAAGACAGTTTGTCCTAGGCAGGTATAAGCCTGGCAATGAGCAGCATTTTACCTTTTCCAAGGATGATGCTGCAAAATGAGCAAAAAAATAATTGACTTCAATAAATGGCTTATTTTTTGGTGTCATTCAAAGGGGGTCCAATATTTCTCAGCCTGAGAGGGCAGGATTGACAGACCATGCTGCCTGCACCAGTTCCCTCTAGGCTTTGGATTATTGACAAAGACATTGTCCACCCTCATAGTACCTTTTTTGCATTGCCAAACAGATAAATCTACCAAAGTAATGAAACAAGCAAAGGAAAATATGAATGTGTCATTGATCAATGCTAGAACCCTAAACATGAAACTCCACTTCCTACAAGCCCTATTCACTTTGCAGAAAGCGAAAGTCTGTATAGTGACTGAGACATGGCTTAAAACAGCAGTGATTACTCCATCTGTGCAGGGCTATAATGTCTTCCACACTTTCAGGCCAGCCCTTGCACGGGAGGAAAAAAATGTGGTGGTGTCTTAATCTTTGCTCAGAAAAGACTCATATCAAGGCTGGTTAAGCAGCATGATGTACTTCCTCATGTTCAAATCAACATCACAAGGGTCCCTTACCACATACTTGGTAGTTATAAAACTTTCTCTATGATTCAAGGAAGCCACAATGCCTTTCTACAAAAACTAGACTCACTCAACATTAAACCTATACCACCACTAGTGCACAACCTCAAAGATTCCTGGACATTAATGCAAATGCCCTGGAACAAATAAAGAGTACCCACTAGAGAGAACAATATCTGGGACATTGTTCTTACTAATATCAGGCCATCTGGCACGATCCTTTGTGTATTGCAGTCACTTGTTAGGTCTGATCTTAATGCCATCTCTGAAATAAAATTGAATCCAGGAACCAGTTCTACCCCTGGTTCTTTTAAAAAATTTTCCAAGACAAACTGTTTTTTCCTAAGTGATACACTGGCAAGCTTCAAATCTCCACCAAATCCAGTTAAGTGTACTAAATTTGTGAAAGCATACATCACTAAACTATACCAGCATGTAAACATCTGCATAGCTGCAGCAGTATCCAGAAGAAACAAGTGAAGAGCATACCAAAAAAACAACCCCCCCCCCCGAGAAAGAAACTTTAATATCAATAAGCTTCACAATTAAAGGAAGAGATTATTGAGTAAAGGTAAGAGCAATAGCATACAGAATGACTGAGCCAACACATTAAATTAAACAAGCACCTCAGGCACTTAATTAAATCTACCAAATCAAAGTTTAAGGTGAAAATAGCCACACAAGCAAAGGACAATCACTTAATCACAGGAGCACAATGCAACAATTTGATGAGCTGAAAATGAAGACATAGCTGACCTACTGGCCAACAAATTCAGCTGTAACTTTACCCCTCTCCCCCATCTATCTCCCATGAAATATCTGAAACTGATTCTTCACCAGCAATCACACAAGACCAACTCTTGAAAATCCTATCAAAAGCAAATAATGCAGCATCTATGGGTCCTGACAGTATCCCAGGATGCATCTTGAATAGCATCAAACACAGTTTCACTACACAAATAACAATACTGTTCAATCCTTAGCCTCAATACAGCTTTTACAGTAAGTGAATGGAGAACAGCAACAGTTATTCCCCTGCATAAGGGAGAACCTTCCACGGAACCAGACATTTACAGACCCATAAGTCTGACCGACAATACTGTTCAATCCTTAGCCTCAATACAGCTTTTACAGTAAGTGAATGGAGAACAGCAACAGTTATTCCCCTGCATAAGGGAGAACCTTCCACGGAACCAGACATTTACAGACCCATAAGTCTGACCGACCTCAAATCAATTATAATGGAATTAGTCAATAAGGACATAAGAAACCTCCAAACACATATCCATCTCAGTTTGTATTTGTCAAAGTTAGGTCATGCTTACTCAACCTGGTAGATTTTTTTTGAAAAGGTCACCAAAACAAAAGACAATGATGAAATGGTACACACCACCTACCATGAGCTATCCAAGGCTTTTGACACAACCCCCCACTCAGGCATAGTAGAAAAGCTTAATAAAATAGGAATAAACTCTTTGTTCACCTGCTGCATTGCCAACTGGCTGCCAGGTAGGATGCAGATCAAAATAGGTGAAGCTACCTCCACAAAAAGACCAGTTACCAGTAGAGTCCCCCAGGGTTTTGTGTAGGCATCTCTTCGGTTTGACATCTGCTTCTCAGACATGAATGCCAAAAGGCTTTGAGTGATTAAATTTGCAGATGACTGCAATATAGGAGCAGTAGTTGAATCCCCAAATGATTTAGCCAACCTGCAGAAGGTTTGTCCCAAAGAAATAAATAAATGGTGCCAAAATGATGTACTGCAGCTAAATGCCAAAAAAATGCATTATCATATCCTTTGAGAAGTCATCTTCCCCAGAGAACTACCACACTGACAATACACCCTTAAGAGCTGACCTGATTGTTTGGGATTTGAGAACATTTGTGGACAGTGAGCTAACTTTAGACCAACATGTGTTCATAGTCATAAGAAAGTTCTCATATATTGTACAGGTTATAAATAAAGGGATTGTGGCTAGATCTAAGGGTGTCATGTTCCCACTTAACAAAGCCCTCATTATGCCAGTCATTGAGTACAATGCCTCCTTTGGCATGTATTTGTCCAGACTCATGCAAGTGGAACATCCACAGAGATGTCTTACTGAAAGGATACATGGCCTAAATGATTTGTCCTACATGGACTGGCTCCCTGTCTCTACACTAAGTATCCTGCAGACTGTTAAGAGGTGGTCTGCATCTTGCATACAAGACATCCTCTGATGCAATACTGATAGATTTACTGCACATCAGCAAGTCAAATGGTATCAGAAATACTCTGTCTAGGAATCTAAATCTCTTCTATAGTATCAACAGAATGGTTTGGAGACACAGGTATATCTCGCAGAGAGTATCACTGCTATGGAACAGACTCCCACCCATGTAAAACAAAGCTCATCCCTGTCCTTACTCAAGCACAACTTGGATCTATGGGTGGGCAATAGAAAATTTACCAGGGGCTGCCCCCTGCACTACAAATGGACAGAGGCAGGTCCTAAATGCTTTATCTCATGCATGGGTCCCTTAAAATTATCTATGGTGTGATCCCAGTTATTTTTTACTAGGGGTAATATATATTTATCGAACATGAGTTGGGTAAGGCCAATGTAACACCAAATGGGTTTGGTTAATTGAAACACCAAAACAGAAATTGGCTAGGCTTAAAATAGCCCATTAAGGGCAACTAGCCTAGTACTTACCTTTGAACCTATAAACCTATTCCAGAAATAATACATGTCCACACTTCCTCATTACTTCTCTGTTTCTGACCTAAAAAGATGCAAGAGAATGACACATGTTTATGTAGCACCCTACATGCAACCAGCACAAGTGGTCTTTAAGGGACAACCTACTTTACAACAAAATATGTAATGAAGAGTTCTGTCTTTACAGTACAAGGACCATGTTTTTCAAGGGAAATCACCTTTCACCAAAATTAAGCATACTATGAAACCCAAGAACTGTTTCAAGGAAATCTATAAAGGTGGCCATTTTTGTTCAATTCAGTCTCATTTCATCATATATTGTACATTCCATTCACAGTCCTGAGAAGTAGGTGGTACCCACTCATTCAAGTCTCACAGTGAATTATGAAAGTGGAATAGAGATAGTGAAACAGGGGTCTCACTGCAGAATGAGAAAAGAACTAAACCTAGAGAAACATGTTCAGACATCAATGAGATATTCACAGTCTCACAATAGAGTATTGTTGGGTCATAATGTATATCAAGTAAGCAGCAAAGAATGACAGAACACACAACATTGAACAAAGGACCTACAGAGAATTTGATTTAGGTTATTAGGCAAGCAAACTGTGAATCTGATATAGACAAGGTAGGCATTGACAACCGTAAGCATCTTTATAAGTCCTCATGAATTTACATCTCTGTCAACATTCAAAGAAACCATACATGTGCAATTCAGTCTCATAGTAATTTTATTTTGTAACAGACAGCAACAGTATTGACTGTTGCTCCATCTTGACACCTTATTTTTTCAAATAATAATAAAAACAGCATTATCAATCTTGTTCTAAGACAAAAATTACTCCATTAAAGGTGATTCCCCTAGAAAAAACAGATATCATATTAAGAACTGGAAAATAACTGTTACAATGCCTGGGAAAGATGGAAAACAAGCATAAAGAAAGGTATTTAAGAGAGACAGTGCTATAAACAAAATGTCTGCCAGGGCATATATAGTTATTGCTTAATAAACTTCTTAGTGAGGAAATAGGGGCCTGACTCTTTAATGAAAGTTACCTGCAGACACGGTAACTGATTTCACTTGTCCACTTGCACCTTTTTAAGGCCAGGTGAGAAACAACATGGCAGAAGTTGATGGAGTAAAAATCCAGAATAGTCTGGAGTATACCTGTGGAAGGAGAGATAGTCCAATACCAGGGCCCAGGGTTTTGAAATCGGAGCCTGATTAGAAATATTGTAAAAGGCAGTGGAAATCCTAATAACAGAGACAGTGATTTGTTTAACCTAATGACTGCTAACTCAGAATTCTGAGGTGCATTTGGTATTGCAAACACCAGAATTTGTTTGATTTGTACCTGAATTGGGCATTGCTATTGGAATGGCTAAAAGACTGAACTGTTTGCATTATTTAATAGACTGAACTGTTGCTTTATCTTATCTGCTGCTGCAGTTTTGTTTTCTCCATGGTAAAATGAACCATATTTTATATTTGGGCAATAAATCTACTTATCCTATAAGAAACCGTGAAGTGTCCTCTGCTTAAAAAAACACATCTAATGGAGACTGTGTGCTACTGAAGCTTCAGTCACAAACCCTGAAGTTCTGATTACACCATTACAGAAAACTGAGGATAATTCTACAAGGAGAGTAAAGGGGATTTTTCTCACTTTTCTGGTATTAAATTGTGCTGCTACTGCTGTGTTGTGTTCCCACAGCCAGTCTATAATCCAAAAGTGTGCCAGATGTCCTGGAGAAGCCAGAAATCTTTCTTATCACCACAGTAGAACATCTGCTGCAGATGATAGCTTCCACCACAGGCAGCATGGCAGTGGGAGCCAGATTAATAGCTCTACCAATGTCTGCCTCTCCATTCAAGCCTCTTACAATTGAGGAAGTCCTCAAATCCTATCTGGTAATGTTTGAGAAAGAGCCAACCAGAAGGGGTGGGAATGATTCTAGCCAGGCTGGCATATTGCTAAATACTGTGGAGGGGGTTATTAAGCTAGAAACTCCCATACAAGCAACTAGAGAGCCATGAGGCAGTGAAGAGGCCATGGAATATGATTAGGTTACAACCAGGCTAGAAGAGACTGCATTCTATTACAGAGCTACCATAAAATGAATGAAATGTCTGATAAAAGTACATGACCAAAAGTTATGCGAGCTTTGGGACTCTGGCATCATAATTTCACTAGAAGAAGAACAGAGTGTCTTTAGGAAGAAAGCCCACTCACAAAAATTCTATAGATGTTTTCTGTATCCATGTGGAGAAAGGCACTATCCAGTTACCTAGGTGGAGACTTAAACCAGTTTTGGGAAAGTCTTGCACGTGGTAGCCACAGTCTCCTATCTATTCCATGACCTAATTACTGGGAAGGAGTTCACATTTTTAAAGGCCCTTTAGAAACACTGGGAAGGGGAATATGCTAATGAATCTAATAAATCCCCATCTGAAAAAAAAAATCAGTTCATCAATTTGCAGGATGCAGGCATATACACCAGCTTATGGATACATTGTTACATAAGATCTGGAGTAACAGTAAAGGGCTCTGGAATACCAAAGTGTGGATAAATGTATCAAGTGAAGGGGGGACCCCTGTGTCTGCACTACAGAGACAACCACCAAAGGTAGAAGGTGTTGAGCACACAAAGATATGACAAGGTCACAGGAAACTATAGTTTGGATGAGACTGCTGGACATGCTAAAGGATGACAGAGAATTCCAGAATAAGAGATCAGGGTTTCAGGTCAGTGCACCACAAGAGAGAATTCTTTACAGCACTGGAGTAAACTACCATTTCTCAGATGGGTGAGACATAGAGATTTCCATAACTGCCTTAGTAGTAGAGGAGGCTGAGACTTATGCTTCCCAAGACACACTGGAGTGGAGAAATAGGAGGAGTAGCCCTGTCTGTCCAACCTCCAAATAGGTTACTCAAAGTTCAAGAATACCCAGCTGAATGATAAAATGTTGATTGCAATAGAGAGAGAGAGCATATCCAAGGTGGAGGGGGAGGATCAGCTTATAGAACCTCCCCGTCATATTCCCAGATTGAGTTGCAAAATAATCTAGTATACAGAGTAGCAAAGGTGACAGAAGAGATTGCAGGGCAATTGTTGGTGCCTAAGCTTTTCAGACAGGTGGTCATGAAAATGATCCACATACACACATTGGGATGTCATTTGGGCATTGATAAAACTAAAGGGAGGATCCTGAACAGATTTTGTTGTCTAGGTATTCTAGAATAACTTATGAATTACTATCCTAACTATCTCAGACTTCAAGAATCCCTCAATGCCTATGCCTATAAATGAAGCTCCTTTCAAGAAAATTGCTGTTTATATTGTGGAACTTTTTGTCAAGTCCAGCAATGGACACAAATGTATTTTGATTGCGAGGACTATACTACCAGCTTTCCCAAGGATATTCCCTTCAAGAAAGTTAACTCCAAATCCATAGCAAAGGAACTAGCATTGATATTTCCCTGGGAAGGTATCCCAAAAGAGATCCTAACATATCAATGCATACCTTTTTGTGTCCAAAATTATGCAGCACTGCTGCCAAAGTTTACTTGTGAAACAGCTGGTAATGTCCATTTATCACCCCAAAACAGACAGTTTGGTTGAGCATTTTAATAGGCTCCTGTCATTAGTGTTGAGAAAAGAAACAGAAGAAAAACATGGCAAAAATTGTGACTAGCTGTTGCTTTATTTAATGTTTTTAGTCTGTGAGGTGCCCAAAGTTGCTACAGGATTTATCCTCTTTGAACTATTGTATGCTGGTTCCCCAGAAAAAAAAATATTGTTATAGTTAAAGAGATGTGGAAAAAACAGGAGATATCTTTTTACAGTGCTGTAGGACATTAAGATAATTTGCAGGAGAATAAAGGTGACAATGCCACTTGTGTGGGAACATATGGAAAGAGCACAAACTAGCTAACAAGGATTCTACAGTAGTATTGCCCAAAAGAGGGAATTTAAAGTAGGAGACCAAGTTCTACTTTTGGTCAATATGACTGAAACCAAGTTCTTGACCAAGTGGCAGAGATCCTATAATGTAGCTGAAAGAATAAACAAAATGGACTAAAAAGTAAGACCATTTATATTTTATTTATTTTTATCTATTTAACATTTGTTGACCAGGAAAGTCCGACTAGGACAGAGCCTATTTTCAGTGGACACCCGGGGAGAAACACTCCCGATACATGTCTTTGGAATGGAGAAGAGGAGTACAGAAGAAATCTACCGTATATGTGTTTTAAATCCCTAGAGAAAGGGGCAAGAGTGAATGGTATGCAAAATGACTGAGGTAAGAGAGTGCAAAATTGGTGACAGTGCATGACCCCCTCCCAAACATTCAGAAGCAAGACCAAGAGCTCCTCTTAAGGAACAAAGATGTTTTTTTTCTGAGTTGCCTGGAAGGACAACCTCTTATCAAGCACCACATAGAGACAGTCCAAGGATAAAGGTCATTCTAATTCAATATGCAATATCAGAGGCCCACTTATAAGCAGTCCAGTAGAAGGTACAAATAATTATACAACTGGAAGTAATTAAAGAATCAAACAGCAGTTGAAACAGTCCTGTTGTGCTAGTCCCAAAACCAGAAAATATTGCCAACTGTTGTAATGATTTCAGGACACGCAACATATCATCTGATTTGATAGCTACCTTATGCCGAAGGTTGATAAGTTCTTAAGAGTGTCTATGGAATGTTAGGTTTCAAACTTCAAAAAAGCTTATAAAATTATATCAACAGATTTCCTTAGCCAATGAGGCTAAGGAGAAAACTGCATTCTCATCAGCAAATGGCCTGTTTCAAAATGCCGTTCTTCCCTTCAGACCTAAATGGAGTTTCTGCCATGTCCAAAGATTACTCAATATTATTCACACCTTGACTATTGTGAAAAATACTTAAAACTGCAGAAAATATTGAATATATAAGAAGGAAAAATAAAGAACTGGAGCTTCATCTTTATGAACACTCTACTAAACAATTTTATAAATACAGGTAAGCACTTTTCTCTTCTTTTGAAGACTTTATTAGACTGCAATAAACTCTCAGTTACCCAGAAATGATGCAACTGGCAAAAAAATCGAAGAAATACAGTATAAATATAATCTGTTGCACTTTTTGTTTCCCCACCACAGAAACATACCTTACATTTCTAGAGTTTTAGAGTTTTAAAAAGGAAGACGGAAATAAATACCCTCTCTCCCCAAGCTGAGAACAAGTCAAACCAAACAAATAGTATAGGGTACAGTGTTACTCAGGCCTAGTTTTAATAGTAACTCTCAAGCAACCAGAAACTACAGTTATCTGGCATCTACCAATCCCCATGGGTGCTGGTTAACTGAGAGTTTACTGTACTCACCAAAATTTAAAAAAAAAGTAATATACCTTCCACATAAAATCACATGATCATGATCATTAATCACAAGACAGAAATAACAGTAATAAAAACATTTCATTATCAAATAATTAAAAATAACAATAAAACACAAAACCATCATTCATTTCCACCTATTCCTTTTTTCTTTTTTAAAGATGCCTTAAAATTAACCATCACTTAACCAAGTTTGTCTGCTTGCAGTCTAATTTGACATTGTAACTCTTTGTTGTTGTCTTTCGGCTTTTTCCCGGTTAGGGGTCGCCACAGCGGAACTCCGGTCTGCTAATGATTGGCAGTAGATTTTCACGGTGCTGAGTTGCCAGCTCGACGCCCAACGTTCAATGAAGGCATGCCCATTCATGCAAGTCTTTTGAAATGCCACTCGACCTGCGGGGAGGACATGCAGACTCCACACAGAAGGCACTCCCCACACACTAGCTGAGAATTGAACGGAAGAACCTCTAGCTGTGAGGCAACACCGCTACCGCTGCACCACCGTGGATATTGCCATGGTAACTCTTTATATTCTAAATAATCTTTTTACCATCCATGAAGCTTTCCTTAACTTTATCTCCTGCTGAAACTACAGACTTTCAAAAACATTACATATTTTTGTATGCTTATACAAGGCTTTCATTTCATTCTTATTTTTAATGGAATAATAATATTCGAATATCCTGTCATTAAGCGTTCTATATTTGTTTTTCCTGTATATAAGATGTCACAGAATGCACATAGAGTTGCATAAATTATAGGTTCATAGATTAGTACTAGGCTGACTGCCCCTTTGGACCATTTTTAAGCCTAGCCAATTACCCCATGTGAGAATCAAACCTTGCACCTTGTGTTTTTAAGGTAAACACCTTAACCATTATGCCAGCCTCCCACCCTCAAAAGCTTGGCTCGAGGGCTGACTTTCAATAGCTCACAGCTTTTTGCTGCTCTGCTACGTACAAAACCCTGACCAAGAATCAGGTTGTCTACAAATGATTTAGCACCCGGTTCCCCATGAATGTACGGTGCACTGCTGGAGAGAGGCATTCCCCTTCCATCCGTGCTCCGACCCAGTGACGAGCGGTGCTCCTCGCTGGCCTTGCGGCCGGCTATCCCTGGCCAACCGGAGATCCGAGGCATTGCGATATCGTTACGTTTAGGCGGGATTCTGACTTAGAGGCGTTCAGTCATAATCCCACAGATGGTAGCTTTGCACCATTGGCTCCTCAGCCAAGCACATACACCAAATGTCTGAACCTGCGGTTCCTCTCTTACTGAGCAGGATTACTAGAGCAACAACACATCATCAGTAGGGTAAAACTAACCTGTCTCATGACAGTCTAAACCCAGCTCACGTTCCCTATTAGTGGGTGAACAATCCAACTCTTGGTGAATCCTGCTTCACAATGATAGGAAGAGCTGACATTGAAGGATCAAAAAACGACATCACTATGAACGCTTGGGCGCCACAAGCCAGTTATCCCTGTGGTAACTTTTCCAACACCTCCTGCTTAAAACCCAAAAAGACAGAAGGATCGTGAGACCCTGCTTTCATGGTCTGTATTCATACTGAAAACAAGATCAAGTGAGCTTTTGCCCTTCTGCTCCACGGGAGGTTTCTGTCCTCCCTGAGCTCGCCTTAGGACACCTGCATTACTCTTTGACAGGTGTACTGCCCCAGTCAAACTCCCCACCTGACACTGTCCCCAGAGCAGGTTGCGCCCAGATGCCTGGGCACTTGGAGCCAGAAGCGAGAGCCCCGGTGGGGCTCGCCCCCCCCCCATCTCACGGGGTAAGTGAAAAAACAATGTTTTTAATAACCATTACATGTAAAGTAATCCAATGCCCTTGATACCTTCTGAGTTGCTTTGCATTAAAAATGTTACCCCCAGCTAGAAATTAACAAGTACAAGACATATATTTGTGCATACCAACTTTTTATTTTTATTTTTAACTTATCATCCTACTTTTCTTGTTAATAAAACTAAACTGGCTTTGTCTCCTAGCAGCTAAATTGCTTCATGATCTACTGATAATATTTTCCAGTTATTATATAAAATACCTTTTACTTTACTGCTTTCAACAGAATGTATTAGTTGCATTGCTGCAGTCCAATCATTTTTGTTACTATTTATAATATTTCTGTAATTCCACCTATACCAATAACCTGTGTAACTGCCACCATTTTTAGGATAACTGCTAACTGCAAATATATTGTGCAGTGACTGGACTAATTTTTCTAACTCGGTATCATCAGTAATAAGCTACGTGACCTGCATTACTAGACTCTTAACTACATGTAAAGGATGCATGCTGCTATAATGCAATACCAAACCCTGTATCCTGGGCTACAGGAATATGTCATTTATAGGCCAGATCCTTAATCCTCCATACTAGCTGGCAGACAGTTCACCCAACTTTGGCTTGCTGTGTCCTGTTGCTTAACCAGTGTGATTGGCTGTGTCTTGTTGCTTAGCCAGTGTTTTGCTTTTAGAATTACATATGAATTGCCATTTAATGCTTTGATCTTGTCAGGGTCTTCCTTATGCGGAATACCACTGAATGCCTTAGCAAGACTGAGATAAGCAGTATGCACTGTCAGACTGTTGTCAAATGCTGCTGCTGTCACTTCTTCAAAGAATGCCACAGCATGCAAATGACAAGCTCTTCTCCTTAACAAGCCCATATTGTTTGACGTCTAACAGAAGTTGATCCTGTGTCATCTTAGATAAGTTCCAATATGACTCTTTCCACTATTTTATAGAGAACATTTCATACGATCATAGGAGGTTACTAGGCTAATGGTCCTGGGGCCCTTACAAGCCTACCCAAGAGTTAATCACCAAAAAATAAACCTCAGTCAGCACCTGTCACCCCTGTGAGTGAGGGCCACAGGTGGAACCCCTGGGACAAATTTATGTTTTCCCATCCACTCATCAAGGTTGCACTTGAAGAGGGTTGGAAACGTACTCTGTTTGACATGTATGGAGAGTCTATTCCAGAGATGGGGCAGCCTCTGGGAGACAAACCTGTCTCTCCAGCAGGTTTTGTTAATGTTGCATATTAGATTTAGGCCTTTCAATCGGGTAATGCATGAGGAGTTAGACTTATGGATATGGAGCATCTCTAGTAGGGCAGGCTGATTAGTTCAAAATTTTTGGGATCTGAAGTGACTCCTCCCCCTCTCTGAACTGGTACGACTACAGTAGGTCAGGGGTCTGTTCACATGCTAACATTTTGCTTGGCATGATTAATAGGCTTTAATTAGGTTTTCTTGAGTCTGTCTAGGAAACCAGCAGGAATGTTGAGCTTACCATGGAACTTGAGTTACTTAAGTCAGTAGTTAATATGCCTGTTGTTATATAATGGATGTCTACACCAATATTTTATAGCATGTTGATATAATTATTGCTCATTTTGGAATTTTTACAACATTTTCCTACAAGAACATTCACAATGCCCTGAGGCTGGGTGATCACTTTGTTGTTAATGACAACATATTACATTCACACATTTTTACAATTTGTACATTTTTTTAGCGGTGTTCCACTAACTGAATTCTTTAGTATGTCTCTGTACAAAGGAAAAGTACCATCAGAATGAAGAGATGTTGTAGTTCTTTTTAAAATGGAGAAGAGAAAATGTCCAGTCATATGCCAGTTGGCTTAATGTCCAAAACTGGGAATATTTTGGAAAAATACTAAGGAAAACATGAGGTTTTTGGAGGGAGAAAAAACTCATTAAATGTTTCACTGCACTTGCTTCTACCCTACATAGGATGTTAATAGGCAAATTCAATTAATTGGTGTAGGTGATACAATGGGGAAATGGATTACAGAATGATTATTGGGTAGGTCCAAAAGCATAGTTATGATAGGATTTAAAAGAACTGAAACAAGTGAAGAGTAGGGTGTCAAACTGAATACGTTCATGTAAGATATTTCTTGGAGGTTGAATGATAAATATGTTCTAAGAGTTTTCTGTACTGGGAAGTTTGATATTAGATAAAGGTGAATGTTTAATGATACAGTTAAAGAAAATGGCCACTTCTTTCACTATAGGGAAGTATACAGTTAAGAATGTTTATATGAACAGTCGAAGGACTAGCATGTTTTAATAAGGGTTCAGGCATCTAGGCAGTGAGACATTTCCCTGCAGTTCATTTGGTTGGGGAAAATGGCTGAAGTGACATACAGCAGGAGATAAACATGACTGTGAATTCCCTGTGGGCAAAGAGAAGGATGTGGTGCCATGCCCACAACTTCAAGAAGCAAATGCACAGGAGTAAAATAATGTCCATGGCCCCCAAGGCAACATGAGACAGCAGACAGTATGGCAGGCATCAGCAGCAGGCTGGCCAGTGAACATGTCAGTGGCAGTAAAAATGCAGTGCACAATGGGCAGGGCCTTTATGAGTGGTGTGTGTGGACAATTACCCCTTTCACAGTGTCTAGGGAGCATTACTTAAAATGCGTCCTGGAACATAAATGAGACTACAGTAGCATGCTAGATTGCCTCCATGCTGTAGCACATTTTTGCATGTTGTAGTTGCATAAGCATATACTGTACACTGAGCAAAACACTCATTACTTTTTGCATGTTGTAGTTGCATAAGCATATACTGTACACTGAGCAAAGCACTCATTACTTCTTCTGCCCCCAAGTACTTGATTATTAATGCTCTGGGCATGGCACTGTGTGCTTCTCTTTGTCCACAGATAATTTTCAACAGCCATATTTCTCTGCAACTGAATGTCACTTCAGCCATGTGACCCCCCAACTAAGCGTTGTTGTTGTTTTTCTTTCAGCTTTTCCCGGTTAGGGGTCACCACAGCAAAACTCCGGTCCGCTAATGATTCACAGTACATTTTTTTACAGGTGCTGAGGTGCCATCTTGATGCCCAACCTTCAAGGAAGGCACGCCCATTCTACACGTCTTTCAAACACCACTTGACCACGGGGAGGACATGCAAACTCCACACAGAAGGCGCTCCAGCCGAGAATCGAATGGGAGAACCTCTTGCTGTGAAGTAACAATGCTACCGCTGCACCACGACCCCCACCTAAGCGTACCACAGGGAAATATCTCGCTGCCTAGTTACCCAAACACCCGTTAACAGTATGTTATTGGAAGAAAGTGC
Organism: Protopterus annectens; assembly: GCF_019279795.1. NCBI lineage: Eukaryota > Metazoa > Chordata > Ceratodontiformes > Protopteridae > Protopterus > Protopterus annectens. The sequence continues at coordinate 925,652,308 of NC_056745.1, forward strand.
TGAGAAAAAGAATAAGAAAATGCTATTTTCTTTATTTCTTTATGTATTTCAGCACATTTGTTAACTGGGAATGTCCATCTGGAAAGTTCAATTTTTAGTAGAGCAAGCTCAAACAAACACATAGTGGTAATACATTACAGTTTACAAAGTAACCAATAAATGAGAAGTCAGTGTGTCATACAAATACATATATCAAATCAGGAAGTGAAATGATACAAAATTAGGTCCTGACTTGAAATGTTGTAATTGCCAGAAGTAACCAAAGGAAGATATATTGTATAGCTTATTTTTTATATACACTATTCACAAATTCCTCAATGACAGTGCAATGACAACCACACAGAATAAACTGTCAGTCATCACAAGTCCACTTACAGTATGTAGAAGTGAGAGCTTTTTTGAGTGGGAAAACAGAGAACAATAATGAAGACATGAGACTGAGAGGGTCTACTTTAAAAGACCGAAACGACGATTCCCCGACACGCGGAAAACGAAGACCAAATGACCGACAGGTAAGTTTATTGAAAGGGTGATTTGCCGACAGCGGAAAAACCGACAAGGGTAATGTGTGATCGCGACTCGGTAAGTGTGCGACAGTGACGGAGTTAGGAGCGGTCAGGTAAGTGTGCGATATTGTGGGATTTTGGGTTAGGCTGTGGGAAAGGTGAGTGTGTGTTAGTGTCGGAGTTAGAGTTTGGGTAAGGTAAGTGTGTGATAGCGAGGGACTGTAGTTTAGGGACGGGTTAAGTGAGTTAGGTTTAGAGTGCGGGTAGGGTGTGTGTGCGATAGTGACGGGCATTATGTTTTTGGGTGGGTTAAGTGAGTTAGGGTTAGGGTGCAGGTAGGTGAAGTGTGCGATAGTGTCGGACCTTGGGGTTAGGGGTGGGTTAAGTGAGTTAGGGTTAGGGTGCAGGTAGGTGAAGTGTGCGATAGTGACGGACCTTGGAGTTAGGGGTGGGTTAAGTGAGTTAGGGTTAGGGTGCAGGTAGGTGAAGTGTGCGATAGTGTCGGACCTTGGGGTTAAGGGTGGGTTAAGTGAGTTAGGGTTAGGGTGCAGGTAGGGTGAGTGTGCGATAGTGTCGGACCTTAGGGTTAGGGTTTGGGTTAGGGCTAGTGGCTATGCTATGTAGTGTAATGTGTTGTTTACATTCGGTGTGTCGTTGTAATGGTGTTCGGTGTTTTGCGTTGTCGGTTTTGTGTGTTGTCGGTTATCTGGTCTCGGTGATTTGTGTGTCGGCGAACTGGCGTGTTGGTCTTTCAAAGTAGACCCGACTGAGAACAGCAAACAGAAATATAAATTACAAAGAATAAAAATCTTTAGAAAGGCTGCATGACATAGGTATTCTCACATTTGCAAAAACATTCACATGCGGGTAATTTTTAAATGAGGAATTGTGCAGTGAAAGGAACGCTTGAAGTGCTAAATCAAATTTTTATCTTTGGCATATGAACTAATCTGCCCACAAGTGCCAGAAGGTCAAGAGGTGGTTGTAGCCAATTGTTAGTTGCAGATAAGGAATGGTAGACTACAATAGACTATAATAGATTCTGGGTAAAATGTAACTGTTTTATAGACAGATGGTAGCTGAGCTCTAGCCACTGAATATTTGTCATTGACAGACAGTGACAGGTCCTACCACCATGACCAGTATATGAAAAGATGACTTGCTCATTCTGTTTGACATGACAGATACAGGACTGCATTGATAAGGCAGTTATATATACTGCAGAACAGCAAACATCAAATTGGTACAAAGCATCCTAATTAAAAGAAGGAACCTGACACAATTTATACTGTAATTAAGGTACAGCATATTGGTGATGTAATTCTACTAGCTTTTATAATGAGCTAAAATATATACAATGAGGTAATGCTTCTAATGTTCGAGCACATATCAAAACCTTAGGTCCTATTATTCTATTTCCATAAAGGTGTCTCATAATCCAGAATATTTTGCATAGTACTAGCCACTTGCTCTCCCATCCACCTCTCTCTATGTTGCTAGGCAGATGGAATCCAAATTTTTGCCAATACTTTTTTACTTTCCATTGTAACGTGTTTGTTACTAGGCAGATGCACATTGCTTGGAAATACAGTTAGTAACATATCCATTAAATATCTAACAACCAGCAGCAAATTTACATATTATTTTATATGATTGTTCTCATTTGTTTTGCAGGGTAATAGACAATCCACTGAGCAGATGAGCTGAATACAAAAGTGAAGATAGCAAAACTGAGTTTGCTGTGGCTGGTATCGAAATTACCAGTGAGAAAAATCATAATCTTATATATTATGGCAAGTTTATGATTGTTTTACCTGACAACAGATATTACATGTAGACCAAATTGTAACTGTTTATTCCTGAAGCAACAAATTAGCTTTATGGATGCTACTTTTTGGTGAAGGTTGAATGTGAAGCAAGCCTACATTTTTGATCAAGTAAGGTTTTGGTGGTTATATTGTTGGTTGCAGAGGTTCAGCTAGGTTGATTGTCACCCTGGAAAATCACCCAACTGGTGCACCCTGCTGCCAGAGTTAAGATGAAAAAAGAACAAAAAATGACCTCCACAGTTGAGAAGCAACAAATAAATAAAATAAACCTGGTTAAACCCATAGAACTGTGATGGTGACATGAAGTATAACTAAAAATGTCTTACTCACTTCCACAATGACTGGCTAAGCTATATAGCTAAAGAAGTGATCACAGCAATAATCTCTGAGGTACTTCAACATCAACGAGAGGAAAAGCAGAAATCTTTCCAAACTACTTTACACCCTATGCCTGATTTGCAAGACATGCTGTTAACCATTTTGTAACACAAAGGGTGAAATTAAGAGAACTTAGAATCTTAAGAATCCTAGAATGACAAACATTATCAAAGGCTTTAGAGAGATCTAGGAAGAGGACACCAAACCAAAATACTTGCTATCATCTTGTCTAATTGCCAATACACATATTCCACCCCATACAAGAGGGCAGTGCCAGTGTCACCCCATACAAGAGTGCAATGCCAGTGTCATCCCATACAAGAGTGCAGTGCCAGTGTCATGAAAATCTTTGAATCCATGATGTTATTGTAAATGATGTGTTAAGCAGAAGTGCTAATGGAAATGTTGGTGCACACATTTTTAAATACTGTTGAATGTGGAGATAGAGTAAAGTAACCGGACATTAGCCACTAAGCATGACTGAAGGACATCCATTGTGCAAGGACATTGCGAGAGTTTTTTTTTTTTTTCAAAATTAATGCAGTGGAGTCTTCTCTCCTGAATCTGTTGATTGACAGATAAGAAATACAACTAGCTGCTATATTCAGGAATTCTAGTGGTTTATTTGTCCACAGTTACAGACCCAGGATTTAACTTTTTAAGTACTTATAGACTAGGTCTACAAGGACTATAAGGAGGAAAAATGGTATGCAGCTCAGTTTTTGTGAAACACTAATGTCAATGTTAAGATTTTTAGAGAATAATTTCTGAATGGTCTATGTAATTTGTTACCAAAGTATTCTGCAATAGCTTTGTCATCAAGATAGGGAAATGGTGAAGTGATTTAAATTATTCTGGATGAAGAAGTTCAGTGATATACCCCCAGAACTTTCTGAGGTCAGCAAGTAGAAATTACTGGTCATGATAACAGGTCTTTTGCTAGATATTAGGTTATTTTGCTAAACATTATGACATTTTTAATTAGGTTCATAGGTGTGTACTAGGCTAATGGCCCTGGAGCCTATATAAGCCTATCCCAAGAAGATTCCCTGGCATCATGCCGCCCAAAATTAGTTCCCAATGCCCCTGTCAAGTAAGGCCACTGAAGTGATCCCCAGAGTGAACTTCCTATTGCCCATCCACTCATCAAGATTGCTCTTAAAGAGGCCCAGTGAAGTTCTCTGCTTGATGTTAATGAGATGTTTGTTCCAGAGTATGGGAAGTCTCCAGGTTATGAACCTGTCCCTCCAGCATGTTCTTTTTATTGTGGTAATGAGGTTTAGGTCTCTGGAGCATGTGGCACGGAGGGATTGGGATTTCTTTAGGTGTAGCATATCTAGCAGCTCTGGGTCAGCCATGGCATTGCAGGTCAAACAGAGATCGCCTCTAAGTAGGGAATAACATATAGAGTATAGCTGGAGTTTTTTGAATCTGTCCATATAGGGCATGTGTCTAAGGCCTAAAATCCTCTTAGTGAGGTATTTTTGTGGCCTTTCCAGTTGTTGTAGGTGTCTAGTGAGGTACATACCAAATGAGGCATTGTATTCTATAATAGGTCTAGTGAGAGATGATTAGAGAGGGATTATGACCTCTTTCTTCCTGGATGAGAACCCTTTTGTAATGAGATGTGCCACATAGAAGGACTTTCTGACTACAGTGGCAATGTGGTTATCAAAGGAGAGGTTGCTATCAACCTGTGTCCCCAGGTCTCTAATCATCCCTTCAGTGTTTAGTGGACTACTGCCTATGTGGTAGTTCATGGGCACCAAATTTTTCCCAAAGGGAATGGCAATGCACCTTTTGGCATTGAGCTTAAGGTCGTGGTTCTGGCACCAGTCATTGGTGTCAGTGAGGCCTTTTTGTAGAATGTCTACATCAGTTGGAGAATCAATAATGGCTTCTAGTTTGCAATCATTTGTGAACTTGGTCAGCCAGAGTCCCTTTGTGCTGGCTTGAACTTCAGAGAAGTAGATGTCAAACAGAAGAGGACCTAGGACCGATCCCTATGGAACACCACTTGTAACTGGTCGGTAGTCAGATTTGGAGTCTGCTACTTTCACAGTGTGGGTTCTATCAGTGAGCCTGTTGGCAACCCATCTTATGACATGGGGTTTATGCCTAGTTCAGTGAGTCTAACTATAATTCCTGAGTGAGGAATGGTGTCAAAGGCCTTGGCAAGATCTAGGTAGACTGTGTGAACTACCTTGCCCTCATCCACAGCTCTGGTGACAGACTCGAAGAAGTCTATCAGGTTGAGCAGGCATGATCTACTTTCACAAACCCAAACTGCGTGGTGTCCAGAGTTTGGAGATTCCCCATGTCCTGATTTATAAGGTCCATGATGATGCACTCCATAGCCTTACATATCAGACTCATCAGGTTAATGGGGCGGTAGTTCCCTGGGTCTGTAGTCGCTACCCCTTTGTGGAGTGGGATGACCATAGTAGTGCACCATTCGGTAGGATCAAAGCCTGAAATTAGGCTGTGATTGAACAGGGTACTCAGGTGTGGTGCCAGTTCACTTTGTAATTCATGTAGTACACAGCCAGGAATATTATTGGGTCCCATGGAAGCTGTATTCTTGGCTTTGGACAGTGCAGTTTTTACCTGTGTAGTCATGATAATAGGAACTTGGCATTCCTCAGGTATTGTGATAGGCCCTTTAGGGGGTGAAAGAGGGGTAAAGTTCGCACTGAACCTGTCGGCCAATATGTTTCCAAATCAGTTGGTTCTGTATATGTATTGCCATTGTGCTGTAACTCAGAGCAGATCTGAGTATTTCCATGTAGATTCTTGACATAACTATAGAATGCCTTGTGGTTGTCTTTAGAATCTGCAGCAATTTCATTTTTGTAGCTAGCTTTAAAGGATTTGATGATAGATCTCAGTTTTTTGCTGAGGCTGACAAGGGAGTTTTTCCAGTCTTGGGATTTCACCGTTTTCTGCAACAGTTTTTTCCTTCTGTTGTAGAGTTTGTTTATGGTGGGGGACCACCAGATTGGCTTCCTTTATTTGGAGGAGAGCATCTTGGTTCTGTTTGGTATGGCCCGTTCCATGCACTTGTGTGTGCTCATACAGTGCATTGGTGTATGATTCAGTCATGCACCTATTTTCCCTTTGCATGGATGTCATGAAGTTAGCCACCTCAGTTTTTAGAAGTCCAAAACTGGCTTTGGAGAAGTTTTTTACAGTGGTTTCCTTTGGGGGGGGTGAGGATATCCATGGTGATTAGCTTGTGGTCAGATCTGACCAGGGAGGAGTTGATTACTGGTGTAGAGCAATGGTCGCCCATGTTAATAATGACCATGTCAAGGATATTTCTACCCCTGGTGGGGGTAAGAATGAGTTGGTCCAGGGCGTTGGAATTAATGAATTTTAAAAAACGTTGAGCAAGTGTGTTGGTACATGAGTAATTTTCTCAGTTAATGGAGGGGTAGCTAAAGTCTCCCAGTATAAGGGTATTAGGATGTACCCTAATATTTTCCAGTGTGTTTAGGAATGTGGAATGGGAGTCTTGGGACATGGCATGGATTGCGTGAAGCCCCAAATTTGTCATGGTCATATCCTATTGCAGGTTTGCAATAGACAGGCCATATATAGTCTCTTCTCAACATCAGATTTTTAATTCTAAGGAAAATGCAAGGTGAAAAAAAAACTCACATACTTCTTACACACTGGGGCTAGCTTATTTAAATATTAAGACAAATGGCATTGAAGTAAGCAGCTACTAGAACTGAAACTTGAAAAAAGAGCTAGATTTACTGACACTCATGGAAAAGCAGTATCTCTGCTCCTTCATAGTTCTTGCATGACTCCAAACCACGTTATTAGCCTGTCACCGATGGCACTAGTCAAAAAAGCAGATATTGCAATGATTATAGGATTGCTTACAATGATGCAATTAAGTATGCACTCAAAGCCCAACATTTTGTCAGTGTGGGTCATTTCAGGGTTAACCTGGGTCAGCCCAGAGAGCTGTGGAGGTGACTGGAAGTATCACCAGTCAATACTGAACTCTTCCACAACAATGAGTTCTGATTTAAACTGTGTGTAGAATCAATGAAGGTCCTTATCAGAAACACAATCTTCTCTTTCAGGAGGGAAGTGTATAAAATCCAAACCTAACAGTTTGGAGTCACTGATCTTTACATTCATTACTAATGATTCCCTGTTATCTGAACATGGAATCTGGGTATCCATCAGAAAGCATGAGATGTTATAACAACATAGGATTACAGATTCACCAGCACATTTGGGGCTTCTTTTTTTCTAATAAAAATACCGTAACTTGGCAGTGAGAAAGCAATATTACCAGATTTCAAAGACAAATAGCTATAGAAGGTATGTGTTTTATTATGTATGTATTAGAGAATAAATGGGAGACTATAAAGCAACAATTATATGTAGGAATAGACATGTTAAATGTGACTTTGCAGGAAGAAAGACTGGAATTTAGTTGACTGTTTTAAACTAGTGGATGAACTGTAAAGCATATACTCCACTGTATGTCATTAATGTTTAGAAGGGCACTGAAGTGACTGAAGAAGTTAATACAAAAAATGTTGTCCTTATTAGTATTTGTAGAAAAACTTCACAATATAAGCTATATGTTATATTGTAAAGCAGTATTGCATACTATGACATCAGGTGTATTTTAAATGTGTGGTGGGAGACGTTTTAACAGTGACTGCTGTATATGTTAATGTTATTAAAGCAAGAAAGTACTTTTTCTTAGTTACAACGCATCCAGGCTTTACACTGTAGCATGGTAAGGAAAAGGTGGATAGAAGCAAGTTAAAGTTAATGTAAAAGTAAACTGATTGCATTATATAAAAAATTAAGACAATAATTTTACTTTTTTGCAGGTCGATACCTAAATGAATATCCTTGATTTAAGCAAATATGCTTGAAAATTTTGATCAAATGATGAAAGGAGCTTTTTACTTTGCAAATATCAGAAATAACTATTGCTTCCATGCCTTTCATCCACCCATTCACCCATCCATCCATACCTTGACTCTAGATGATTGTCAGAACCTTGGCTCTAGAAGATTGTCACTGTTGAATTGGCACCCTGGCACCATGTGCAAAAATGGGAAAGGGGTTTGGGTTGGATGGATGAAGGAAAATGGCAATTATTTCTGGTGTTTGCAAAGTCATAAGCTCCTTTTTCCCATTAGCAAACACTTTCATTGGGAGACAAGAACACAGATGCAAGCAATTAATTATGGCAGGATTAATGGTGTGTTTGGAGTGAAATTTGCTAAGATTAATTTATATACCTTCAAGATTATTAGTTTTTTTCATTACTGACTGCTTTTACATAAGGACAAGAAGGCAGCAGGTGCAAAAATTCTGAACACTACCTGCTGAGTAAAATAAACAAGCTACAGTGTAATTAACATTTACAGGTACATTGGCAAACAGTTCAGGATAAAACTGTGGGAAGTGAATAAGTTATACAAGTAGTTGCCTCCTCAGCATCCATAGTACAGTAATGCATTTAATACACAGTGTATAATTTAGTTAATTTATTTAAAGGAAACCAGTGCATTTTTCTTAGGACTAAAAGTTTACTGAAAGCATGATTGCTGTTTTTTATACATGGTAGGCAAAAATGAATAGATAGCAATTACTGCACATGGGAACACAGACTCTAACATGCACTGTACATGGGTAAATGTAATTTCATAATTTGAGACAACTGTTACAATCTGAAGGGGTAAACTTAATTTCTTTGAAAATGTGTATAGTTTTGTGTGTTTGCTGTAATTTAAAAAGAGATGTGGGTTCTAAAAATCCATTTAGTTTTTTGTTTGTTTCATTGTTTTAATTGAAAAGCCTTCCTTCCTTGCCCCCTCTCTCTATCAGGGTACAAGGGAGTCACAGGTTTCACTGAAAACTTAAGTAGACACACAGCAGTCTCAGCTACATAGGCAGTTTGAGTCCATTCAATCCAACCACCATTTAACTAGGACAAACTGTGTACCACCTTTGGCCTTGTGCTTTAAGTAAGTGTTAGAGGCATCAAGTCTTCTACGTATATTTTAGCCTGCATAGTGACTAGTCTGAAGAAAAGTGCTTCAGAATAATAGTTTGCAAGCAATGGCCTTATAGTCTGTAAACCCTCCTCCACTGACATCCTGCTGGTCAGCTTTTGCTCTTGCCTTCTTAATAGACATCGACAATTACTCCTACTACTCAAACTATTATTTTTCTTCACTTCTTATAGACTTGTTACTCCCATTATTTATACCCTCCTGTCTTTAATGGAACTGCATGCCTTCAAAGAAGTCACCCTTGGTCTCCCCCCTTCCCTTCTTTATTTCTTCTTGCCTGAGAAGTTACTAAACCAGTTTCAGCTCTAACCTAGTATTTGTGCACAGTCAACATCAATTCATTGCACTCAACTGTCTCTTTAGTGTGTTTTTATTTTTCTATAGAGGTGTCCCTGCAAGCAAATAGATATGTACGTAATAGTGAAGTCTGCAGTTTGAACACCAGTCTGTGGGCTATATTTGTATGTAAATTGTAAATATTATGGCAGCTTAAAACAAAGAACTTTGTCCATTATAATAGCACCATTTTCTTAGATCACAGCAGTCCCACTGGTACTTTCTTCTTTAACTATGCTCAATCCATTGTTTTCAGCAGTCCACTGTCTGCCTTCCTTTATTTCTCTTCTTGTATAACCACTTTTGAGTTCTCAGCCAGTATTTTTCCAGATCTGAACTATTGCATTCTGGCTTACTTGTTCTTATTGTTTTGCTGGTCTGTGGGGGTTGAGGTAGGCTTTTGGACTTTGTATTTGAAAATCCATAGAAACCTCCTTACATTACACAGTTGTTCAAACAGTCAAGTGTAATTTTTTTACTGATATTAGTCAGATCAAGGTGATATTGCACTAACTCTCCTACTAAAACTGTGTCCTAGGGCTACAAAACCAAGACATTCTTCTACTAGCACAGAGGCCTTTTAAACTGCATTGTTCTCTTTACTTACCTTTCAGCAGATTTGTGGCTGTTTACGTTGTCACTGATTATTTTCTCTGTCTCTTGACAAGTTTTCAACCCACTTTGTTTGTCCTTACTAATGCTCAGGCTCACTCTGCTCCCTTAACCTGCCCCCATATCCCACACACCCCCTATTACCCTACATTTATACTTTCATAACACCACCCACATATTCTTCTAACCAATACCATCAGTTCTCTCCAGTAGGAAAACAATCAATAGAATCACTACCAATAGTAACACCCACTCTAGTTTACCACCCAAGACTTTCTCACAAATTGTCTTAATCCTTGCCTTCTATAACTATCAAATTACATCTTTATGACCAACCGACAACCCTCCTAACTCTTTTTATCCTAATTTACAACAAAGATAAAACCTAAGTTAAGTAAAATGCCCCTAACTCAGATTATTTTACTATTTGTCTTCACTCTACTAGCCTTCATCACCAATTATCAGATTCACCTCCTTCAAATACATAGGACTTCAGTCAATCCTCACAAAGAATATCAACATCTACCCAGACTGTCTTTCTCCATAACTCCCTATCTCTACAAACAAACCTATAGATACCTTAAAACTAAGCTTCCAAATTTACGATCAAATATCAAACCACGACCAAAATATAACTGGCCATACTCATCCCTCTGCAAAATATCAATTCAAAATATTAGCAGAGATATTCACCCCAACCCTGGTCCCACTGTTCATAAAAAACATCACTTCCAACCCTAAAATAAACCAGTCACTTAATATATCTCAGTGATAAAACAGAATCCAAGCTCACCTTACTAAGTACAAACCTAAGAAGTATGTGCAGTAAGATCCATGACATACATGCTTATCTCGCCACATACACTCCTGATGTTGTCATAGCTACAGAAACCTGGTTAAAAAAATAAAGGATAATGTGATTGTTACAAAAGGAAATATTGCCAGCCCAGCTATCTGGAATTTTGTAAATAGTTATATGCCATTTATGAATACCAACATGATGCAATTGCTTCTGTTACCAAATGTATTAGAACATAATGTGTATAGTAAACTACTGGTACAGAAGTGTGTGTTGAACAGGGTTTGTACAGTACTGAGCTTCAAGGATGTCTCCACAGTGTACCCTACTGGAAAAGAACAGAAATGTATATAAACTATATACCTGTGCAGATGTGTATGTTTTAAAAGTATAAACTGGAACATACACAGTTAACTTGCAGAACTTCAAGAAAATAAGTTGCAATTAAATTGTTTTATGAATGTGCTATAAAAGTTAGCTTCAATGCAACAAGGATACAGGATGTCTAGAACTAGGGTGTCTTCTGCATTGTTTTGTAAGTGTTTTATTGTTTTATGTCTTCTAGCAACTGCAAACATCTGAAGGCTATGTATTTTTCACAAATAAATGTCAAATTCTACAATGGGGGGTACCTTGGGAACTTATGTCAGGTGACAAACAGTGATGTCATCCAAGCTAACCCATCAGTAATATTTTGTTTTGAACCTAGCAAGAACATCCACTCATCATCACCATCTGCACTTTCCTTGCTGTAAGTAAGATTTAGGGCATAGACTAGAAACAGGAAACCAGTGCAAAGGCAAGAAGTGACAAAAAATTCCCAGTAATAGCATAGTAAAACTTTAATAACTGCTTTCGTCTAGAGACTTCATCAGAATACAAAATAATAAAATCAACCTGCTTTAAATAACACTCCACATGAACAATTAAACAATTAATCAATTAAAAAATATATAATTATTTTAAAAACTACTGACAATCAATTAAATAGTGATGTAGAAATGTTTTTATCTGTACATAGTTTACTGTCCCTTAAAAAACACTTAATATTAACGGCTTCATTTAAGCCTGGATGTTTGTCTGATCTTAATCTGATTTGCCACAAGGTTTCTCTTTGCTCAACGTAGTTCCTAAAATCACCCCCTCTTAAATCTGCTCTAACCACCTCAATTACTGTAAACAAAAATTTCTTAAAGTTTTTACAAACCAAGGAATGTTTGAACAGGGCATTAGACTCATCGTGAGTTTTGATACTATATATATGCTCATGAATACGTGTTTTTAAGCACCTGGTGGTCATTCCCATATAAAAAGCAGAACAAGAACTGTAGGTACTGATGTAAATAACCCCTTTTGTACAACAGTTGACATGTTTGGGCACTTGAAAGGTCTTATCTATAGTGGCAATAACTATTAGAGGTCCTTGAGCTATATACCTACACATGTTACAATTGTAGCAAGGAAACATGCCTTTCGTAGTGGCATTGTTAGTTTCCTGTTTTAATTTGTTGTTTTCCAATGCCTTCTTGATGGTGTAAGTGTTCCTAAAAACAAAGTTAGGTTTATTTCCTAAAACTTTGGAAATTTCATAATTTCCTTGTATGATTTTCCAATTTTTTTCTATTAAATTTTTGATATGGACACCATCAACACTCATGTCCAAAGAACAAACCAATTTGTTAAATACTTGTACTTCTGATTTTTTAAAAAAAACTATAGTGTTGTTAGATTCATTATTATTCAACAACGCTGGATAGTGTGATGTTCGCTTGTCTAAATCCTCTTTAATAATGTCTTCTAACATATGCGTTGCATACCCTCTTCTAATGAACATATTTTTAATAAATTCAATTTCTTCTATTAGATCTTGTACATTTGATGTCATTCTACATGCCCTGATAAATTGCCCCTTGGGAATGTTCCTAATGGTATGCTTGGGATACGCGCTTTGAAAATGAACATAACTGTTAGTAAAGGTCTCTTTTCGATATATTTTACTATTAAACTTGTCTGTGGTGTCCCACCAAAAGAGAATGTCTAAAAAATTAATAGATAGCTCTGAACAACCTAAAGTGAATTTTAAAAAACTTCGTGATCTATTTATGTCAATAAGAAAATTGTCAACTGTGTTCTTGTTACCCTTTATAATGAATATTAAATCATCAACAAATCTATAATATAAAACTATGTGAAATTTAATTTTTAATAAACTTAAAAAAACTTCTTCCCACCAGGACATTACTAAATTTGCTTAGGATGGTGCGGCTGGAGACCCCATCGCTACACCCCTTTTTTGTCTGTAAAATGTTTTCCCAAACAAAAAATAATTGTGATACAACAAAATATCTAAAAACCTACAAATGGTGGAAATTTGACTTGTACTAAATTCATTATTCTTACTTAATAAAGTACGTACAGCCTCAACTCCTTCTTCGTGGGGGATGCAGGTGTATAAGGAAACAACGTCTACTGTAAAAATAATGTGGCTCTCCGGATCAAAAATATTAGTGGCAGCAAAATCATTCAATTTATTTAGAAAATGCCAAGAGTCTTTAATAAAAGAATCTTGTTTAGAAACTAAGGGACCTAATGTAGCATCTATTATAAGTGAAATTCCTTCTGTTACGGAGTGAGGTGAAGACACTATTGGTCTAAATGGTGGGTCTGTAAGACTTTTGTGTGTTTTCGGGATACTGAAAAGAACACCAATTCTAGGATTTTCTATGACACAGAATTCATAAACGTCCAAATCAATTTCATTAGACATTAAAGCCTCATATAAAAAGGAATGTATTAGTCTTTGCTTTTTCTTAATGTCATATAATGAAATAATTTCATACTCATCGTGATTTTCCAATAATTGTGCCATTTTCAAGGTGTATGAATCCTGTGTCATAATAACAATATTGCCACTTTTGTCACTCCTCATGAATCTCAAGGTGTTATTTTTCTTACGTAACTCGTTGAAAGCCTTTCTTTCATTAAAATTTAAGTTGTGTTCGTGTCTAGCATTCTTACTTAAAACACACTCAAGTTCCTGCAAACATGCCTCTTCAAACACCTTAATTGTATGCACTAATGATGGATTATAAGTTGAAGGTTTTTTAAGTGCTTTACTTGTTTCAGGAATGTCATGTAATATGTATGAAAGATGTAATTTTCTGACGAATTTTTTGATGTCCACAACAGTTTTACCAAAATCTGCCTTAGTGGTGGGTACAAAATTAAAACCCAACCTTAGTATCTTTAGTCCGTCATTATCAAAGACAGTATCTGTTAAATTAATGATGTCAAAGTCATCTAGTTGTCGGGTTAAATCTCGTCTCCTGACGAGTTCGAACCCAGAAAAGTCCGGCTCCTTGTAAACACTGTTTTCTTCACCGTTGGTGCTTTCTTGCCTAAAAAAATGTTTGAAGAATCGAGCAAGACACTGGTGGCAGTTTTAGAACTAGAATCGCCAGTCTTGACCTTGCTGGTATGATCATCGGTGGCGCTCTTGTCAGTAACATTGATGTCAGACTGTACGGTGGTGTCAGTCTGATTAATGTTTTTGGAAGCACCACCCGAGATGTCAGAATTCATAGTTGGAAAATATTTTCTTCCATTAAAGTTAGAATAAACAGTGTTTTCCCTGCTGTTCACTACTGAACTGTAGTTCCATTTGTTTACAGAATAAAATGATGGTGCTTTAGGTACAAATTCCTTGTTACCAGGTGCAAAATAATTATATGCTGAATTTGTTTTGTAAGCGGAAATATCCCGCTCCAATTTAGCGTGTTTCCTATTAATAATTTCGGTTGAATGTCTTTCAACTTCTTCAAATACTTTGTTGAAGTGATCTAAATGGTTTGTGTCATTGCCGGCTACTTTAATTTCACTTTCTAGCTGGCAAATATCATCCCTTAATAATGACATTTTTGTAGAGTTATTGTCGATAAGTAATTTTAAAAAGGACATACCTGCTTCATTGAAAAATGAAACCAAAGTACCAAACATCGGGTCGCCAGCTTGAACGCCGTTTGGGCATTTGAAAAATCTAAGCCCTTTCGGCATGATCCTTAACTGTATACAGCGTTCAAAATAACAATTCTCAACCATTAAAGAATGAAACCTCTTTAACAGTTTGGTCAATAGTTCGCATTTTCTGTTGATTTCCTCGTCGCAAACTGAATGTTGAAAAGTGGAAAGTTTCCCAAAAGGATTACTAAATGTCTCCAATAGAGATTTTACACCGGAATCACCAGTCCGGTGTTGATGTAATAAACCGTTCTCACTCGTTGTTCTTTGGTTCCTTAAATTGCTGTTTGATTCCACCTCAATGATGGTATCCAACTCCTTAAACAAACCACTCGGGCTAGAGGCATTCGCCGCTGCTGGTGATGAGTTAGTAGCCTCTGCTACTAAAAACTTTAGCGAGTTCTGGATATCAATCAGTGTAGAGACTAACAGATTGTAACGTCTCTGCTGGAATCATTACCCGGAGTGGGATGTGTACTCAAATTTAGTAACTGCTTGTCGATTTCCTCTTCCATAGTGGTGAACAAACCAAACAAAATGAAATACCACTAATAAACGAACCACGTAGACTAGAAACAGGAAACCAGTGCAAAGGCAAGAAGTGACAAAAAATTCCCTGTAATAGCGTAGTAAAACTTTAATAACCACTTTCGTCTAGAGACTTCATCAGAATACAAAATAATAAAATCAACCTGCTTTAAATAACACTCCACATGAACAATTAAACAATTAATCAATTAAAAAAATATAATTTTAATTGATTAATTGTTTAATTGTTCATGTGGAGTGTTATTTAAAGCAGGTTGATTTTATTATTTTGTATTCTGATGAAGTCTCTAGACGAAAGCGGTTATTAAAGTTTTACTACGCTATTACTAAGATTTAGGGCATAGTATCTCTTTCAGATATAGATAAGAATATCGTAAAGATTAGTTTAAATAATTTCGATATTTATTTGATACTGTCCTGCAATGTTGTTTTAAAATATTTCCTGTGATTTTGAACTCTGAAGTAACTGTGTTGGATTTACTGAGTATTGTCTTGTTCTTTTATTATTAATTATTAAATATATTTAAAACTATCTTTGAACCTGATATTTGTGAGACATATTTAAGCTCTTAGAGTACTAGGATATCTATTTGGTGACACTGTACAGGCCACTCCTAAATAGCCTTGCTGTTGGTCGACTACTATTTGGATTAATAGTAACATTATACAATAGGATTGGACAACCTTTAATAAGAGTAGCTGATAAGGGGTTCTGGTGGCAGTGATAACTACCTTATAGTCTGGGCAGAAGGGGGCATAGCTAGTAAACCTGTGCCAGCCTTTCCCAGGTGTGTGTTTGTGTATAAACCAAATCTCACTCTGTGTGTGTGTGTGTGTGTGTGTGTGTGTGTGTGTGTGTGTGTGTGTGTGTGTGTGTGTGTGTGTGTGTGTGTGTGTGTGCGTGTGTGCGTGCGTGCACGTGTGTGTGCGTGCGTGCGTGCGTGTGTGTGTGTGTGTGTGTGTGTGTGTGTGTGTGTGTGTGTGTGTGTGAGTGTGATTGTGTCAGCTACTTGGGCAGGGCCACAGAGCACTGGTTGGAAAGAGAGAGTGTTGGGAGGACTTGGCTTGGAACTCTGGCAAAGGACTCAAATCTATAGCTGTACCAGTGGAGAGTCTTATTGGAGAGCTGGAGAAACCAAACCCAAACTGACTGTGATCTCTGTGTGCTCCTAAGGGAAATTGCATGTTACTGTCTGTGTGCTTGTCATCCTCCTATTGTGTACATCCCCCACTGTTGCCAGTAGTGAGGATTGAGGTTCTTTGACTACTCAGCCAGTGCTGGGGCATCACAGTGATTACGCCCCCGATACAATATACTCAGGCATGACAGATAAAATAGGCGTACAGGTGGTGTAGCAATCATCTACAAAAATTCCTTAACCATTACCTTACTTCTGCAGGAAATACCCAAATTTAACAATGCTGAACTACCTATAACACTCCCAAAAATCAACAACAGGAAAACTATATGTATAACAGCAATTTATATACCACCAGGGAATAATGTTTATACTACTGAAAGCATCCTGTATTGGATATCCCAACAAATTAACCATGAAACTATAATACTTGGAGACTTAAATAAAGACTGGAAACTCATAAATTCCACTACCCCCATGAAATCCATAAACTTGTACAACTTCAGACAATTAATAACCACACCTACTAGAATCAATAAAACTTGAAGGAGACTCTCAACATTAGATTGGATACTTACAAACAAACCAAACAAACTAACAAAAGTAGGCTGCCTCTCAGACAGCCAATTTCAGCAAAGATATTTTCAATGAAACACTAAAAAATATAACTGGATGGAATGTACTTCAAACAATGCCACTAGATACTGCTGTAGAACACTTTAATAAAGTATTGTTACAGAACTTAAATAATCTAGCACCAGTAAGTAAAAAAAGTAAAGTCCAACCCTACATCATGGCTGACAAAGGAAACAAAAAAATCATGATAAAAGCCTGGAAAAGCTGGTATAAAAATAGAACTCAAAATAACCTCCAGCAATTTAGACATCTTAATAACCTTCCAAAACTCCATGTCAAACAGGATATGCAAATATACTATACCAACCTACAAGACAAACATATAAACAAACCCAAATGTTTTGGTCATTACTAAATAAACTACTCCACCCTGGCAAGACCACTAGTCCCTCTCCAAAAACAGACAATACGGCAGACTCTGTTCCTACACAATTTAATTCCTACTTTATGCAATCAATATTGTCTCTCTTAGACACTAACACATTACCCCCTCACTCTACCCCTGTCCAATAAAAGACACCCACAGCTCTTCAGTTTTAGTCCATTACCTACCTCACTCATAAGGAAATTGCTCCTTAAAACTAAAAAATATTTCTGTAGCTGTAGACCAGCTACCATCAGACTACTTAAAATGGCTGCAGACTTCAGAGCCTTCCCTGTGTCCATACTAATTAATATGTCCATAGCAGAAAGATACATCCCATCACTGTGGAAAAAATCCTACATCACACCACTGCACAAAGGCAGCGCATCTACAGAGCTTAATAAGTACAGACTGATAGCGATTCTCTCTCCCCTCTCCAAAATATAAGAGAAATGCATCCATATGCAGCTGATACAGCACCTAACCTCAAATAACCTGTTCTCAGAAACACAACATTGCTTTAGGCCCCAGCACAGCACCACTACTGCCCTACATTTTACCAATATAATAAACCAAAATAGAAACAATGGTCTGCTTGTGTTCACCATGTTCTTAGACTTGTCACGCCATTTGATACTGTCTCGTATCAGCAACTGCTCGTTCAACTCTTTTCAATAGGACTTTCACCATAGTCCTTGTTGTGGTTCCTCAGTTACCTATCTGGAAGGCAACAAGCCATTAAATGGCAACAAACTTACTTATCCTTTCAACCAGTTATGTATCCTGGGTCCTCTACTATTTAATATATTTATTAATAACCTCCACACCTCCACTCACCATGCTAGTTTAGTTCAATATGCAGAAGACTCAACATTGATATGTGCAGCCTCAACAATGAATAAGCTCCAAGACATTGCCCAAAAATCTTTCTCTTCTGTAGAAACCTGGCTTAAAAAATCAAACCTCCTACTCAACCCCAAGGAAACTACTGTAAGTTAATGCTTTTCACGTGAAAAAGTTGCCAAAGTCAAAAGCAATCTTTTACCATAAAGTCAGCAAATAATATAGTCATTGAAACTGTAACTCACAGTAAATGTCTAGGCATTATAATATATGACAATGTCAAATATGACCACCATATACTGCAGACCATTAAATCTACACACCAGAAACTAGGCTCCCTTTATAGGATCAATTGATTCCTTATAGATCCTGTAAGAAAAAATCTAGCTACCACCTTCTCACTGCTAACTCTCTTATACACCTCTCCTATCCTAACAAACATAAACAATACTCAAAGAAAGAAATTTGCCTCCTACTACAATAAAATAGCAATATTTGTCACAAGTCTCCCTCATAGGACCCGCCATTAACTTAGCTTAAAGCAATCAAACTGAATTTAACTGCACAACTGTCTAATATATTCACAATTGATTACAACACAAACTCATTCATCATCCAGAAAAATGCCTTGCACTACAAAACTTATTACTACCCTACTGTCCAGCAAGGGACTTCTGTTCTAGTAACAAATTCTTATTACTTACAAATAGGTCAAACAATGTTGCAGGAGACTCACTCTACTCGCAATGCATTGCTAAATTCTGGAATAGTATCCCCATACAAATAAAAATCTCTGACAAACTAAGTAGTTTTAAACCAATGCTTAAACAATAGCTTAACCAATCCTGGTCCTATAAATGCGCATCACAGGGTTAAAACTTTTCAGTGTACAATACTATCCAAATACTATCCAAATACTCTCCTTAAACATAATATTCTCAACCTCTAACTGAAATGACAAAACAATTTTTATACATAATTGCTGCCTGTACAATCCACTAAGTTACACGTGTGCTTTGTTTTTAGTAATTTCCACCTCTGCAAAATCTTAGAATGTATATGTATAAATGTAACTACTGTTTGTGTATAAATGTACATAGAAATGTAACTACTCTGTGCTTGGCTGGGCCTTCACTGAAAATGGGTATTACCCAGTTGGACTTTTCCGGTAAACAAAGACAAATAAATAAATAGTCTTGATATTGTGACACAGGTTCAAATGGAGATGAGAAGAAGCAATTATGTAAGAGATCAATCTGCTAAACATTACACTGTGTATGTAAGCTAAAAGATGGAAATGTACATTCAAAGGAAATGTTGTATATAATAGATAGGAGCAACAGCTTTCTACTGCAATGGCTACTTTATCCATATTATCATGAAATGTAAATGGCATTGAAGGTATAGGCAGAAATCAAAAAGTACCAAATTATATTAAATGCAGGGTGCAAATAGTAATGGTGCAGGACATACATTTGGATGGAAACAAGCCTGTGAATTTGCCAAAAAAGAATTTCAGGGTGGACATTCAACAAAATATCAGGGATGAAGGAAATAATACTAATTGCTAGATGAGCTCCAATAGTAATAGAAGAGAAAGACATACAATAATGGCAGATTTGCTGTTGTAAGGGGATATTGGCAGAGGAGGAGAAGATTACACTAACATGTATTTATATTCCACCTAAAGCTGCTGTTATGGAGCTTAAGAGAATTTTTGAAGAAATAATAAGCTTATCGGGAATATTATTTATGTGTGGGGACTAGAACCTTCCTTGCAGTAATGGATATGTATTGGGGACCTAGAAGAGAAATATAAACAAACAAGGGTTGACTTCTGAAAAATACGAGAATACTTGGCATAGAAGATGTAAATTCAGTAGCAAGAATACAGACAGAATTCATATATTATTCCCCAAGGTACAATAATTGGGCTATAGTTGATAGAAGTTATATTTCCCAGGGCTATGTGTTTTAATCAGAGGTTTTAACACACATCCAATAACTATTTCATATCACACACCAGTGAAAACTAAGATAAAGATGCAGAGTAATGAAGTAAAAATTAGACACAGGAATGTTCCTACTTATCTGTTAAAAGAGAAGAATTTAAGAAATGGTCAGTGGAAATGAATTAAGAGTTATTTGGGAAGCTAAGAAGGGATAGCTAGTGAGTGGGATAAAATGAAAATGGAGTTTAAAAGCATGATAGGAATATTAGAAAAAAGATATGAAAAAATAAGAATTATTTAGAGAGGTTGAAAAAGGTTAAAGTATTGTGGAATGTGAGGAATCTTATACAATGAGAAAAGAAGCAAATGCGGAATTTTAAATGGAATATAAGGGAGTGTTTGGAGAATATGCATGAGTTTAGAAAATTTGCTGTTAACCAGCTATGTTTTGATAAAAACTCAAGAACACAAATAACTCTTAGCATAGCAAATTAGACAACAGAAAGTAAAAATTTATTTCTCCAAACTTACAGAGTCTACAAAAAGAAAAATGACCAGAGATGATATAGGGGTATTAAAGATATTTTGGAAATTTTATAAAAAATTGTAGAAAGCAGAGAAATGTGGACCCCAAGAAAATGCACAATTGGAAATATGTATGGAAGACTTAATTATGCCAGGGTTAGATGAAGATGAGGCTCAACAATTATCAGCTAAGGCAGGAAGAGGTGAGATAAAACCTTTGTTGTATAATCAAGCAACAGGGAAATCTTCAGGATCAGATGGATTTCCTGTTGAAGTATGTGAGGGTAAGTACCAGCATCTTGGAGAAAGCTGTGGTAGCCATGTTACAAAAGAGAGTAAAGACCCTTCAAATCTAGCTTCATATAGATCCATTTCAATTTTCAGTTTCAGTTTTAAGCCATACAGTATTTATGTTTGTAATAAATAAGATAATAGCAAAGATGGTGAAAAAAATGATAGATATGGATCAATGTGGCTTTATGTAAGGCAGGCAAACAATTGATAACATTAACAGAACAATAATGATCCAGAGCGAAGTACAATGTAAAATATATGCAGCTAATTTTGGTAGGTCTTGATATAGAGAAAATATTCAAAAGAACCAGCTGGGATTTTAAAAGTAGGGTGGTGGCAGCATGTGCATTCCCTGATAGAATAATATGGTTGATTAGGAGGATATATGAAGGGCCAGAGGCAATAATTAAGGTGGGAGGTTTCCTCTCCAACAAGTTGTATTTGAACAGAGGACACAGGCAGGTTTGTACTCTTTGCACTTTGTGATTTACTTTATATTTAGAGCCACTGGCAGAATAAAGTCGACTCACAAATCCAATGATATAAATGGAATGGTAATCAAAAAAGTTAGCTTTATTTGCAAATAACATTATTTTGTACTTGATAAGCTCCCAAGTATGCAACAAAGTCCAGAAGGTTTAGGCTTTTGCTTGAAGGTATTTGCATAGGTATTTTTATAACCCAAGCATACTTCAGAGATGTTTTCCTCAGGTAGATAAATACTGGAGGTGTGATAGGAAAGACAGTGCTAATTGGGAACATCCTCTTTTGGGAATGTTAATGAATTGCCAGAGTTTAAAAATACCCTTCAGATTACTTTGTCAGAAATGTAGAGAGAGCAAACTGTAACTAAGAAAAAGTTGTTTTTTTTTGTTTTTTTTTTTTAGCTTGGACACAGAATCTCAATTGCCTAGACATAGTAAGGCCTTACTAAGTTTAATATGATTAGCTGACAGAAAAATAATTGCTAGAAAATGGAAATCAAAATCTAAGCCTAGTATAACTGAAGTAATGTATATCGTAAAGGAGGCAAAATAATTGGGGGTGGTATCATTAGAAAAGGGAAGGAGCAAATTACATAGAAATAAATGGAATTTGTATGTTAATACTACATGCAAAATAATGTTCAGAGTGAGGTTTAAGGGAAGACACAAACTGAGCATTTTCTGTAATGCTGGAGTGAATAATAATTGTTAAAAACAAAATATGTATGTATATTGCTTGGAAATGGTACTATGATTTGTTTTTTCTTCTGTTAATGTATGTTTATCTATGCCACTGTTTAAAATTGGATTAAAAAAGAAGCTTACAAACATCTTGCAAAAGTACTTTGAGTTTGTTAGGCTCTCCTGATAAGTAGGATGTTTCCACACATCCCTGCTGTGGATTTATAGTCTCCCATCCATTTGTAGAATCTGGATTTGAAAGTTGTTAAGGAATTACTTTGTTTGATATATATACCAGATGTTTATTTCAAAAGCAGGTGAATACACTGGTTTAATTAGCTATCTCACCAGTAGATGTTACCAACAGGTGTTGTTAATGTTGTGGGGAATGTTTATGCCCCTGCAGCAGGTGTTTGTTGTACCATTGGTTTTGTGGAGGTAAGTGTGAGATTTTCACAGACTAGAAAACTAAACCAAGATCTCACCACAGGAGCCTGAACAAAACTAAGTACAGAGAGGTGGGTCGTAATCTTTTGAAATAACTTAGGCTGCCCATTCCAATGACCTCCTTAATTAGGAATCTCTGAGGTCTTTCAAGCTGAACCAGTTGATTAGAGAGGTACACACTTAAGTGTTCATTATATTCAATGATACATATAACAGTGGATGAATAAAGTAGAATGTTGACTTCTTTAGCTGTAGAGGGAATATTTTGATGGATAAGTTGTGCAAAATAAATGATTTTCTAACCATGAATGAGACATGGCAGTTGAAGGAAGCAATGCAAGCACCAAGGTCTCTGATGACTGAGTCAGGGTTTATTGCAAGGGATGAAGTTGGTGTGCTGGATTTCTGGAAGGCAACTACACTGCACTTCTTTGTGTTAAGAGAGAACCTATGATTAATACACCAAGTGCTGGTCTGATCTAGCAGTTGCTGGAGAATATGAACACCAGAAGGGGTTTTGACACAGCACCCAGTCTGCAGCCATTGGCAAATTTAGTAAGCCACAATCC
The DNA here is from genome assembly GCF_019279795.1 of Protopterus annectens. Classification (NCBI taxonomy): domain Eukaryota; kingdom Metazoa; phylum Chordata; order Ceratodontiformes; family Protopteridae; genus Protopterus; species Protopterus annectens. The sequence continues at coordinate 925,675,328 of NC_056745.1, forward strand.
CTTGACTTCTGCTACCACATCAGAGAAGCAGATGTCCAGTAGTAGAGGTCACAGAAAAGAGTCCTGTGGGACACTGCTTGCAGCATTTTTCTGTTCAAAGGAAGTACCCTCAGCCTTTGTAATATGAGTTCTGTTAGAG
>NC_056745.1:925680466-925697966 GCF_019279795.1 Protopterus annectens
TTAGATTTCCAGATTTAAAGGATTTTTTTTTAAGTATGACTGATGTTGCATCAAGGAAATAGATAAATGCTTAATGTAATGCCAATGACACAAATAAACTTTTGATAGCAAGCCAAGAGTATAGGTAACAAATAACCCCTAAACTGTGCAACAGGTGCATTTTTTGGCCATGCACTTTATCTGGTGCCTGTCTTTCAGACTTTTTTTGTTTTATACACTTGTCTAATGGGTACACAAGTGACCCTTTTCAGCGGCAACCTACAAGAACTACCTGGTTAAGTGGTTTGCTAAAAGTCACATAGTAGGCAGATGACAATAGAAGTAATCAGACTCATTAACCTGGGCTACAGGAAGCAGCTAAGTAAAAGCTCAGAGCCTTATTCCTCTTCACTAACTGCCAGACAATAGGATAAGGGAACTGAAGGATTAGAGGGCTTGGTTTGTGACTCTTAGCTTTTCCACTCATCACAGCACTTGTTCCCTAAACCTTCAGTATAGGATATTTCATGTATTACACACCAGCCCAATGTATTCCATAAATACATACGTACATATACACATATATATACACACAGCTGCACCACATTACTAATGTGTGCTAACCCTAACCTCTTCCATACTTCTAACCCCAATTCTGCATCTACAGTTAGAAAAACCCTTTCTGCAACACTACCACTACACATGATACTCAGATACACATCACATACATCATCCCACATGCACAACATTAAATCTATCACCTAATGATAAAACTTTCATCATATCCAAAAGTTTTGTCAATATAGTCCCAGACCCACACTTTTCTTGCCAAAAAACATTTGCTCTAACCTCATTTAATATAATGTATAATATATATATGGATCTACTCACTTTAGTTGAATAGTTCATACATCGACCGCAAAAGGTCGACAGATCAGACATCGACACATTACCATACATGTGCCAAGAAAGAACCTCAGTGCACACAACAAATAACTTTTTTATTGCAGGGGAGCAAGCCCCCTGCACCCCCTGCTAATTATTTATACTAACTTCAAGATCGCACAATCCCCAGAGAAAGGGAATATTCCCCTGCCAGGGATTGTCAATCTCACATGCCTGTCGAACATCTGTGTATATCAAGCAAATACGGGCAATTAAACAGATCCTGACAAATGAGCATTTAGACCAAAAGCAGTGCACCTATATATATATATATATATATATATATATATATATATATATATATATATTTATATGGATTCACTTTACATGCTCTAAATTCTGAAAAATCGAATTTCAGAATCTCGAGCCCATAAAGTGGAAATCCTAAAAGATTGAAAACCCAGAAGCACAAAATTCAAAATCGCGACTTCTATACTATGCACACACCACACACATATACACACCTTCCTCCCCCCCCAATTTAAATATACTAACTCCAAGGTTGCACTACATACACAAACACACGAAACACCACCACACAAGCTACATTCCCCTTGCACACTCACATCACAATAACAAAACACACTAACACACACTACAGCCCCTACCCAAAACCCATAAAACATAAACACCTGAATCTATGAACACAGCACAACACCAGAACCACTAATTGAACATCTCTGAAATGCGAGATTTTGAATTTTGCACTTCTGGGTTTTCGGTCTTTTAGGATTTCCAGTTTATGAGCTCGAGATTCTGAAATTCGATATTTCAGAATTTCGAGCATGTAAAGTGAATCCATATATATATATATATATATATATATATATATATATATATATATATATATATATATATACACACACATATATATACACATACATATATATTTATGTGTGAGTGTTTTTGTGTATGTACTGCAACACAGTATGATGTTTCTCACCACAACATGGTGTCTCAAAATGAAATGCAACTAAAAAAGTTCAGCTTGGATTAACTCACTCAGATATATATTTTGTGTGTGTGTGTGTGTGTGTGTGTGTGTGTGTGTGTGTGTGTGTGTGTGTGTGTGTGTGTGTGCGTGCGTGTGTAGATATATGTAGACACACACACACACGCACACACACACACATTTTATTTCTGTAAAACAGCATGGTGATTCTCATCAGAATGATGTAAATAGTGTAAAAAGAAACACTGCTTTAAAACTGATGTAAGCACTGTCTATAAAGGCTGTACATACAACTGCTGAGTTAAATCATCACATATATTTTTGTATTGGGCAGAGAAGGTTCATGGAAAGTTCAGTTAATAGAATCAATTATATTATTAGGAACATAGGAACATTACTAGGCAAGTGATCATGGGAATCATAAATGCCTAACCAGCTGCCCCTTTAAGTAGACGCACTTAAACATTTTTGCTCCCCTTTTCAAGTACTCAATAGTGCTCACCCCCCAAATTTAGCAAGGCCATATATGATAAGCCTGGTGCACATTTGTGTCTACTCATCCAGTCATCAACGCTAGTCTTAAAGGTAGTTAAAGTAGCTCTTTGTTTGACTTGTAGTGGTAATTTATTCCACAGGCTGGGAAAATGTTGAGATAGGAGCCTATCCTGCCAGCAAATCTTGTTTATTTATTGGTGCAGATTTAGGTCCCTGGGATAGGTGTTCCTAGAGCAATTGGTTTTGCAGAGAAATAGGAGGTCATATAGGACTGGGTCTTTCATGGCTCAAAAAGCAAGAGACAGGTCATCTCAGAGGAGATGGTAGGCTACTCAGTAAAAGGAGGCTCATATCAATCTATCAGAATACTTTAATTTTATTTGTTAGAAATCTTTGAGGCCTTTCAAATTGAGTGTTATGCTTTGACATGTACAAACGAAAGGGTACATTGTATTTTATCATGGGTTTGACATGGGAAGAGTACAGTGGTAGGATGACTTCTTTTAATCTTGAAGATATTTCCTTGGAAATTAACTCGGCCAGATAGAAGGATTTCCTGACTGTGGTGGAAATGTGGAGATCAAATGAGAGAAACTGAAACAAAAGAGCCCATGTACCTTATGACCATACCTATCTAAAAAGGAGTGCCATTTATAACATATGAGGGGGGCAATATATTTTTTTGCCAAAGAGTACTCTGCACTTTTTGTATTTAGCTTGAGCCCTTTTTAGTACAGCAGGTATTTGCATATTCCAACCATTGCTGAAGCTGTTTAGCATCAATGAATGAGTGGATAACAGTGCCCAGCTTGCAATCATCAGCAAGTTATTCAACCATACCTATGGGATACTGCTTGGATATTTGCAAAATCAATGCCAAACTGGAGAGAGACAAACACTGAACCCTGTGGTACTTCACTAGTTGCAGTTTTTCATTCAGACAGCCTACCAGAAACTTTCACAACTTGACATCTGTTGGATATCCAATTTGCAATACAGTAGACAGCAAGGAGGTTTACATACACAGAAGATTGTGCCAAAAGCTTTAGAAAGGTTAAGATAAGCAGTATGCAAAGAGTGACCACTGTCTGCAGCCTCTGTAACTTTTTCAAATAAACTTACTAAGTTCAGGATATGTCTCTTCCCTTCACAAAAACAAATTGGTTGGACTCTAGGTCAATTAAATTGTCAATGTCTGCATAAATTAATCTGCCATGATATGTTCCATGGCTTTGCATATAAGGTAGATGAGGCTGATGGCTGTAACTATCCTTGTGTAATATAATCACACTGGCTGTTCATCAAGTATTAGATACAAGCCCTGTGGATAGGCTGAGGATGAACAGTTTAACTTGAGGCCTGGATAGTGCATACTTGTCACTGATGATAAAGCAGCCTCTTATGTTGTCTGGTCCCAAGAAAGTATTATTTTAGCTTGTAACAGGGATTCTAAAACTTGTTACAAGATGATTTTCAAGAGATTATAAATATTAAGGGATAGCAGGGGGCAACAATGGGGGGGAAGTGTGGTAAAGTTAGCTAATATACTGGCAACATTCTTGAGCATGCAATGTATGATGACATTAAGGATAAGCTTAATGCATCCTAGAACATTATCCCTTAATTTCCTGACATAACTGAAGAAAGATCTGTAATTTGCTTTGATATCTGTGGTGACTCGACTTTAAGCTCATAGTTCCCTTGAGTTCTTTGCTGGCATATAAACAGAGGGTTGTAGCCCTACCAAACCAAAGATGTTAACTCTCATAGAGTGGGAATATTGGTCCTGTGAAGAAATCCGGAGAAGAGAGACAGATTCTACAGGAGGATAACTGAAGGGTATGGACTTTGTTTCTTGCTATTTGCAGAGCAAAGTAACCATTGTCCTGTTTGTGTGGGACTTAAAAACAGGTGTTCTGTATATTTTTCTTTTGTTTACAAGGCTATTTTGGTGCACTTAGTTGTGTATGAAAGAGCCTGCACTACTGCCTTTTGTTTTATCATGAAATAAATACTGCACAATTTTGATAAGTCTTGGACATCTATTGTACTTAATTGCTGGGTAGAGAGGCCATTTTTGGCTCACCTTTTATACCAGATATCCTGGGTTTTACCTTTTACTGCCTGCACAAAGTCAAACTGTTTGAGCAATATTACCCCAAGAGAAAGCATTCATGTGCTGTTGCAAACTGGTCAGTCCTGTGGTATGGGCTGTGTTACTGTTGACTGGAGTGGAGCTAGATGATATCTACCTAAACACCAAGATGGATACAGTTGAACAACTCTTGCAAACCACTGTCACCGCCACTAAAAGCATGGCATGAATTGTCAGAGCTATATCAATAGACAGTTGCACCATTAAAAATTGCTGGGATGGAAGACTCAATGAATGCCAGGTAGCTTTCTAGCTGTATGCCCACCAGGAGGGTCAGAACCACATTGAATGGACTAGAATGCACTCAGTGCTTTCAGGGACATGGAAGGGAATGAGTAACAGAACTACAGTTGATGCTGTCTCTAAGCAGAGGAATAGTTCTATATAGTGCCTGGAGCAAAAAAAAAAAAAGGTCTGTGACCTGCTCTTCTGAAATGCAATAGCCACCCAGTCAATCAGGTCCTGTTTCTACAGCCTCAGCTGAGGAACAATTAAAAAAAAAGTCCAAGATAAGGTATCAGGGGCTCCTGGAATACCGGAGCCAATTGGGTCTTGTTTCTGCAGCCTATCCCCTACCCTCCTTCTTCAGATATTAGTTTAAAAAAGAAAGAAAGAAAGAAATCTTTTTTGCTTTGTATACAATACACAGATCACTACAGCACTCAGGTTTTACTTAAAAAAACAAAATGATAGAAATTTTAGTTACAAATACAAGTTAAATGGCTTTTTTGCTATTTAACAAATGTGGGTGCCTGAAAGTGACCCAAAGGACACAAAATTTTGTTATAACAGCAGACAGATTATTATGCAATGTAATTATGTTTAAAACTGAGAAGTCTAGACCAATGGTAAACTATATGCCAAATATTAATAACAAAATAGGTGGCATTAGCTGTAGACATATAAGGTTTTAATCTGCGGAAAAAGGGACACATTGCTAAATTTTGTACTAGTAATGGTGACATTGTTATACCTGTGTAAATAACCATAAAAAATATGCTAATAATGATCTTATGACTCTGGAATATAAATAATTGTCTACAAGAAAGTACAGTTGTGCACATAAATGTACCACAGCAGTAGATATCAGAATGATCACTGCAGTAGTAGCCTAAGCTATGTGGGTTATATCCTACAAAGATGTAACAGCCAATTTCCATGTCCCCAAACCATTAGTAAGCTTGAGCTAAGCTGACTAAAAAGACAAGTTTTGGTGCCAAGCCCTTCAGATTTTTCATACCAACAGAGAGAGGGAGGCTGAGCCCTGAAAGGACAATGCTATAAACAACACAGCCACACCCTGTCAAAAATAATACACCAAGAAATAAGAGTGGTGGAGGAAGGGAGTGGCTATTACAGTAGTGATCATTCCATTAGCTACTGTTATGATAAGTTTACTTGCACAACTGTGCTTTGTTCCTCATATTATTACTGCTGCAGTAGCCTAAGCTATGTGGACAGTTTACCATAGTTTACACGTTTTGGGAAGTGGAAGCAGAAGAGTCCAGAGGCCCATGGAGAATGGTCCTAGCAAAAGCTTATCTAGACCTAAAGAAGGAATCGAGCTTATAGTGCTTTGTAAAAGTATGTACAGAGGATAAAGGTGTTGCATCTGGAATACTTCTAGAACCCAATCCTTTCCAAAAAGCTACAGAAGAAGCCAAGTCCCTGGTAGAGTGGCCCTTGACCCTGCCTGGAACAGTTTTTTTTGTGGTGAGTAAAACAAAAGGTAATAGTCTTAGACAACCATTTGGAAATTGTCTGGTTTGACAAAGGTTGTCCCATCTTCTTACTTTCACAATAAATGAACAGTTGATCAGAAGATCTGAAAGATTGAGTCCTCTCAAGATAGTACCCAAGTTGTCTGTGGACATCCAAGGTATGGTGAATCTTTTCTCCCTCATATTTAAGTTCACAGAAGAAAACAGGCGGTGGATAGTTTGGCTCAACGTGGATACCACTTTAGGCATAAATGAAGAATTAGTTCTGAAAGAAACCCTGTCCCTCTGGAAAATGAGGTTCATATCGTTCAACATAAGAGCTTGCAACTGAGATACCCTTCTTAAAGAGGTCAGATCAATCAATAAAACTGTTTCCCATGTTAAGAACCTGAGGCCAGCAAGATTAGCTGGCTCAAATGGAACAAGTGTTAACTTCTCTAACACAAAATTAAGATCCTAAAGAGGGGCCACCAGTTTTATAGGAGACCTCTTATGCAAAACCCCTTACATTTTAGCATGAGAATGCATTAAAAGAGGAGGATTCATGTTCAGACATGTTGAAATGGCCAATAAATGAACCTTGTTAGAGGAGTAAGAAAGATCAAGGGATACTAACTGACAAATATTGTAAAACCAGAGAACACTAGCCTTGTACTGGTGCTAGTTATGTTGCTGGCACCAACTGAAAAACTGTTTCCATTTGTTAATATATGATTTTCTAATAACGGTCTTTCTTGCCTCCATTACTACCTGCTGCACATCCTTAGTAAACAGGTGCCTAAAGGGAATTAAACCCCTATCATCCAGGCAGTCAAGTGAAGTTAATTAGGATCAGGGTATCAAACACCCCTGATCCTGTGTGAGTAGATCTGGTCTATGAAGAAGCTTAGAGTAATTGCTCCTGGCAATTTCCAAAAGAAGGAAGAACCACTGATGTGTGGACCAGAAAGATTCACTTCAATGATCTTGAGGGATTCCTTCTAAATCTTTACAGGTACCATGGATAATATCAGTGGAAATGGTGCAAAAACATAGAAGAACATTACTATCCAAGGAAAAGAAAAGACATTTGTCTCCCAGCCCTTCGTGCATGGAGTCCTGGAACAGAATCTTCCTAGCTGACTGTTCAGAGAGAAGGCAAATAGGTCTGCTAGAAGAACTCCCCACTGATGGATCAAATCTTCGAAGACCCTCTGATCTAGTTTAAATTTGTGAGGTTCTGCTCAGCTTGACTGCCACACAATTTTGTTCTGAGAGAATGTAGGATTCACGCAGAGAGAGATTGTGCTATAAAGCTATATCCCAAGCTAACATGGCTGGTCTGCAAAGAGGATACAACTTGGTTTCCCCTTCCTTGTTGCTGTACCACATCACTGTGGTATTGTCTGTAACCACTTGAAGAGGTCCCAGGAACAAAATGTGGTTCAGAGAATTGAGTGCCATGATCAGAGCAAGCATCTTCTTTATATTTATGTGCTTGCTTCTGTCTTTAGGCATCTGTGGTGACTGACTGTTTTGGAGCAGGAGGGAGAAGGGGAGACCTGGATTTAGGGAGTTTGCTGTCTCCACCAAGTGATTTCTCTTCTGATAAACACTAGCACTGGGATTTGAAAAGACAAAGGATGTTGGTGCTAGGGAATAAAGATACTAAGGTTCATAGGTGTTTACTAGGCTAATGACCACAACGGCCTTTTTGATAATTTCCAAGATAATTATTTCCATGGCTTTACATATAAGACTAGTAAGACTTATGGGCCTGTAGTTTCCAGGGTTTGTAGATATCCCATCTTTGTGCAGAGTGATGACTTTTGCTGTTCTCCATTCATGAGGTACAAAGCCTGTTTGGAGGCTACAGTTAAATAATTCTAGAAGGCTTGATAGGTCATGTTTCATGCTATTTAGAAGGCATCCTGGGATGTTGTCTCAACCCATTGATGCAGTGTTCTTGACCTTAGAGATCGCATTAAGGATCTGTTCCCTAGTGATAGCAGGGGGAGTTATATCTGATGGTATTTCTTGAGGGAAGGTTGAGAGAGGGGTAAAGCTGGAGCTGAATTTATCAGCCAGCAGGTTTGCTATGTCTTCTGGTTCAGTATGGGTGGCTCCATTTACAATGAGCTCTGTACACAATTGTGTATTGCTTTTGAGGTTGCAGACATAGCTAAAGAATGGCTTGTGGTTGTCCTTGACCTGGGAGCCCAAATTTACCTCAAATTTGGCCTTGGTAGACTTTATTTGTCCTCTGAGTTGTTTGTTTAGTTTGATGAGCATGCTTTTATCATGCTGGGTGCTGCATCTCATAATATTTGTCATGATTTTCTTCTTTCTGTTATACAGACTTTTGTTTTTGTGATTCCACCAGGATGGCTTGTTTTTTGAGTTAGTTCTGTACTTCTTCCACGAGGGTATAGCTGCCTCTATGCAGCTATTAACATGCTTATACAGGGTTTTAAATGTGGCAGATGCAATCCATGCACATATAATTGTGAGACAGGTGGTACCGTATTCATTAATAGAAGAAAGTTCTACTTCCATAGTCATTTAAATTGTAACAGCAGAAATTTAATTTATATGGCTAAGTGTCAGAATTGTTCTGCCTTTTATGTTGGCAAGACCAGCAGGCAATTTAAGGACAGAATTAGAGAGCACAGTGCTGACATTAAAAACATGAAGTCAACAAATTCCCTAGCCAGACATGTAATGCAAAATCCAAACCAAAAGTTTAAATTTTTGGTGTTACAACAGTTGGTGAAGGACAGGCAGGGCAGGGTGACTGACCTGGATTTAGATGTATGCGAACTAAGGTGGCAATTGAGATTGGATGCCACCATTTTTCCTGGCATTAATGACAGTGTCAGTATTGCAGCCATACTAAAAATTGAACACATTTTAGGTTAACATACACAACACTAGTGTACATAGCATTTACTTAATTTACTTGGATAAGTTGGCAACAATTTTTTGATACTGTTTAGTATTTTATTGTTAGAATGAGACAGTATTCTGAATTTTAACATGCATTTTATGTGTCTAACAAATAGGTAGGGTTGGTGCAATATTATGCAATTTTAATTGATGTTTAAGGGAATTTTAACCTACCAATTAATTTTAATTGTTTAATTGATTTACAGGGAGGGGGTATAAAAAGGTTGACTCAGTAATGTTCATTGCTCTGAGGAAGTCCAATAGCAAGTGGATGAAAGTGCTTAACCTGTGGATTGTGAATTGTGAATAAAGAAGTGTGCAACACTCTTGGTGTCCTGGGTGCCTTCATATTTGTGAGTGAAATTATCTGTTGCCAAAGAGAAAAGTAGAGCTTCTGACTTTCTAGAACAGAAAAGGGACTGCCAGGGTGGTCCCTTAAATATTTATTCTGACTTTTTGGGCTTTCATTGGTTTTGGGGTGTTTCTGAATTCTTTTTGGAACCCTTGGCCATTTTTTTCTTAAATGTCTATTTAACTGCATGTTGTTGAGACTTTTTTTGCCAAAAGTAGATGAGAGGTTAGAGAATCACTCGCACACTATGGAAAAGGAGGAATGGAAAATGTTAGAGATTCTCTGTATCAACTTACCCATCTCATCAAACCTTCTGATCACCCCTACAGCAGGGGAGCAAACACTAAATCTCCAACCAAAGAACAATTTCAAATTTCATTTTTAATATCATTTGGGAGTTTCTGAGAATCCAGCCAGGCAAACCTCCTCAACGCAGTGCCAGTGGCCAGAGCCCTTGAACAAGTAACAATTGAATCACACACACACTGTATACAATGAGTAATGACATGTACAATAGAAGAAACTAAAATATTTAAAGTGTTTTTTTTTCCTCACAAGAAGAAACTGCAGAGAAAACACTCCTCATACTTTCACAATTAGTCAGAATAAACCTTAACATAAGAGCCTGACATTTCAAAATTCCGAAAATCACAGTTGCAGAAGCATACACTTTTCCCCATACATATTAATAATCTTCCCATCCTTATCAGAAACAGTACAGCTGAAATTAATTAATTGCTTCACAGCAGTAAGATTAACTAAAGCTATAGCTGCTGGGTCAGGTTTGAGAAGAGTGTATAAAAACTTAAAAGACTGAGGAACATTATACATCCTATCTGCCTTTTTTGGAGAGGCTGGCTAACTATCAGGAAAATTGCATGAAGTAACACACATACATCCTCCAAAGCTGACAGAACTAGAGGAATAGGTGAAGGTTCTGTAGCAGCAAATAGTATTTTCTGAGGGACTGAAATATCTCAGTGTTCTCTCTTTGAAAACACTAAGCCATTTTGGAAATAGTCTCAGAGAAAGATAAAACCCCACAGGCAGACTGAGAAACAAACATCCCCTCTGAGTCTGAATCAGAAATCTGAGAATATCCTATATCTGTCACTTCATCTTCCTGGCCATATTGAGAATCTTGAATCTCTTTAGTAAAAGAGGCATTCCTCTTACATTTATCAGAAACTACTTTATAAGAATTATCAATAGCCTGGACTAAACCTTGAGCTAGACTAAGTTACTCCTGTCCAAGGAAATATGAGATAAGTAGATACAAGTTATTATTCTGGTTTCTTTTTCACTAGAAAAATGGGGCCAACTGTCTTATTAATGGCAGCAACAGCTTCCCTAGCAATGGGCACAACATTCTGACAAAACAGGGAAGCCTTCCCTGCTTCCTCTTCCAGGACCAACAACAGTGGCTCTCCCTTACCCACAGAAGGGACCCCAACAGCAGCCAAGGACATGGCAAACCCCAGGTCCATTGCAGCTGTTGGTGCTATATCAGAGGGACCCAGGGTACAAGGTGAGTGGACTGAGGTACAATTAATGGCCACGTTTGTAGTGGCAATGACTGCTTACTTATTGTTTTCTTTTTGTGACTGGAAGAAAGACCAACTGAGGGACTGACAGTGTGCTATATGGTCAAGACAAAAATGGTGCCTCTTTCCCTGGGAAATGATCAGCAAAAGCAGGTAAACATTTAAAATCTTTAAAAGTCTCTTTTCACACAGAAAAACACAGTAAAATGCACTAATCACTTGGCCAGACCCAAAAATATACACTTTCTCCACAGACCTCTTCTTTAAAATATGTTAAACAACTTTTAAACTGAAGAAATACTGCCAGGAACCACCACGATAAATAAAATGAAGTTTTTATTTTTAAAACAAACAAGCGCTTTCACGCATAAAAATGCGCTTCATCAGGTTATAACTTTATACAAAATGAACTCCCTTTATATAGTAAAAACAACCATCAATTAAAAAAGACAATTGTCAATTTGTCAATTAATTAAAACTTAATTGCTGAGATGGGAACACCCATCTTTTATATTGCCTCAGTCAGCAAACTAGACGCTAGATTACAAATATACTGAAAGCATTTTCATGACTTAAAGCAGTTCTGAATATGCTGTGGCAAAACTTCATGATTTATGAAGCCAATAGCACTTATCACAACAACAATCCATAACCATCTAGTATAGCGTATCAAATTCAAATTATACAAAACTGTATGTATTAAATGATACACATTGTACTGTTTTGAGTAAATAAAGCAACCTAGACTTATTATCAGGGATGTACCAAAACAGCTAATGGTTATTCCAGTTTTATATTGTACAATTAGTTAAATCCATAGAAAGCAAACAGCTTTAAAAACGCCGGTATGGCTATAGCATATAAAGACGGCATTGTTTATATCTCAGTCCCCTCTTAGTGCGACGCTTGCTATAACAATCATCAGCAGTCATAATGCATTTGTAAAATAACAACCTATATGTTGTCTAACTGATATTCATGCCAATAAATGCTGTTTCTGCAAAATGAAAGTGATGAAAATAGACAATTCATGAATTCAAGAAATATAAAAAACACAAGTAAGAAGTGTTATGCGTCTATACCAAGCACAATAGCGTGATATAGCTAAACCATAAGAAGTCACTCATAGTGCATATATAACATAAATCCCATACTATATCTTACACTATGTATGGATGGATGAACGCTCTACCAACTGATAGAGCATAGATAATATCCTACCATAATCTTAGGCAATATACAGATAGATAAGGGTGAGGTGTAAATCATCCAGATGGAAAAAGACCACTCTTGCAATAATATAAATACTGTATATCCAAGCAAAGCAGGGAATCACCAAAAGATTTTCAAGATTCTGGGTTAATAATCCAAACATATATTGTCAGAATCAAAAAACCCGACCACAAACGGATCTCAAAGATACTATATAAGTACCGAAATATATTAATCCTCCATGTTTACAACCTCATTCAATATGACTCATGCCTATAAAGAAAAACAATCAAAAGGCGTGCTTACTGTGTTTATGAGCATAGCCTTAGTAGAGAAATAACAATATCGGGCATAATCAAGCATTAGCGTTACCATGCGGCATTCCATTGACTATATAAGTAGTCTCGTTCGTGATCAGTACAAAATGCATGTATGGAGCATGCAATAAACAAATGCAATAATTCATCCACTATATTAGTATGGCAAAGATATTCACTCTCCATCCGGGCATATAAGGGAGCTGAAAATTCAGCTTCCCGGCATAACTCAGATATCTGTTTTACTGGATGTTGTAATAACAGCTATATCAATGAGTGTTGGTAATCCCTAGCGGGTCTAGGTGAACATCAAAAGAAGATGTTTCATCAGCATTCAATCACAGCCAGGAAGCAACATGACAACAAACTAAGCTTGTCAAAATATGTAGTCGCTGACCTTAAACAAGCCACAGCATCAATGCACTGGCATTTGAACAACAATTGAACATTGAATAACCACAAGATGACCCTTAGACTATGTATATATGAGAGGTGTATAGATAGAAACACTATACTAGTCCTAGGACAATGGTGCTATTTTAGCTCCATTACCTCTTATATAAAGATTGATAGGGAACTGATATTATCCTATCAAGATAAATATACGTTCACAAAAAATGTTTTCGTTATGGCACTTACATAATTAAAGTATAACTATAAGTCCAGACGTGCTACAAAAACATGTATAAGATATAAATTCTATTATGAAGGCACTGGGGTACAGAGATGTCCTATAACGACCCCAATAAAGCAGGACGTATGTTGATGGCAGTATTAAGTCCTGGTGGTATGTGTGCCTTTAACCTTAAAATCCATTTGAGCTCAAACATTTCAATGGTGCCAAAATGGTTCCCCTCTCTCCTATTCTGATTAATGACTTGTAGCACCTGAAAGCTAAACCTATGCCCAGATCTTTCATTGCAATGTGTAGCTAACGCACTAGTTGAGTTGCCCTTTCTAATATCGTAGACATGATTATAGACCCGATCTCTGAGTCTTCGGGAAGTCATGCCTACGTAATAACTGTCACATTGATCACATTTTGCGAAATAAATAACGTTTTGGGTATTGCAGGTTGCATAAAAAGTGGCTCTAAAATTTAGGTTTATACCTGGAATCCTGATATCCTGTTTCCTGCTTATAAATGCGCACATAGAGCATCTGCCACATGCATATGTGCCCGTTTTTATCTGAGTTCGAATATCAGTATGCTTCATCTCATATTTATCTTTGCATAATAATCTCTTAAAATTCATGCAATTATTAAATCTAAAACTGGGTTTATTCCCTAACAGTGTCAGAAGATATGGATCAGATAACAAAATTTTCCAGTTCACCTTTACAATTTTGATAAGTTGCTCAACGTCACTGGTGTATTTAATATCATATTTAATGTTGCCATTTTTTTCAAAGCCATATTTTACTTTCCCTCTTTGACTCCAAGGGATGGCGTTATTCAAAGCAGAATCTGTTACTTCATTAATCAGATTCATGGGATATCCTCTATCCATGAAGAAATTCTTCTGTTGCTCAATCAGGCACAAAGCATCCTGTCTATCTGTGCATATTTTTAAAATCCTGCTAATCTGCCCTTTTACGATGTTACGAAAAATATGCCGCGGATGCATGCTGTCATAGTGGAGGATACTATTCCTCCAACAGGGCTTACGATATAAGGTGGTAATAAGGCAATTGCTACCATTCTTAATTATGGAAATATCTAAGAAATTGGCCTTGGCTAAGGAATGTTCATAAGTGAACGTAAGAAAAGATGTTGTGCCATTCATATAGCCTACAAACTCTTCCAGCTCATCTGCACTACCATTCCATAATATAATAACGTCATCTACAAACCGTCTGTAGATGACCACTTTTTCAAATCTAGGGTCACCAAAGATATTCTCCTTCTCCCACCTGTGAACAACCAAATTGGCATATGCGTTAGCACAGGGAGTGCCCATGGCTACTCCCCATGTTTGCGCATATACCATGTCATTGAACAGGAAAACATTATTGTTTAGAATCAAGTCTAAGAGACAGCAAATATTCATAATTTCATTGCTATCTATGGTTCCTTGTTCAATCAGATGAAACCTAATAGCATCAAGCCCATATTCGTTGGGGATGCTGGTAAAAAGACTCTTTATGTCCAATGTGACAAGCAAAGTATTCACATTAAGCTTATCAATTACCAAATCTTGTTTCAAGTCTTCTAGTAAATCATAAGAATTTTTTAGAATAGTTGGTATTTCTTTGGTCATCGGACCCAGCTTGGATTGTATGTACAGGGAGGCATTCTCGGTGACCCAGTGGTCACCCGATACTATAGGTCGTAATGGTGGGGGGTATTCACCTTTATGCAATTTAGGCAAGCCTTTTATGACTGGTATGAGGGGTGATTCTACCTTCAAAAAAATCATATAGTGGCTTATCTATTGATCTTGTCATAAGCATGTCATACAACGTATCATGTACATAATTAATTATAGATGTAACCTTAGATTTATCAATAATTTTATAAGCTTTATCATCATTAAGCATTGCATTCATCAGTTGGTCATAAAAGCTTTTATCAAGGGCGACAACCCCCCCTCCCTTATCCGCTGGCTTAAATACTACATTCTTATTATTAACCAATGCATCTAGAGAATGCCTCTGTATGTGATTCAAATTTACAAAGATGTTACTATGTTTGTCACGCTCATAGTAACTATAAAAGTCAAGCTCACATGTGCGCATAAAGCACTCTATAGTCGGTGTTAGCGGGGGTATGAACGAACTTCTTCTTTTATAAGCTGTTACATTACAGGCTGAGATATGGCTATCAGATAAATCATCTTTGAAAAACACTTTAAGAGATAACTTTCTTACAAACAGGCGTAAGCTTATGAGAGTATCAGATAATACACTATGACAGGAGGGTATAAAAGATAACCCTCTATTGAGCAATGATTGTTCTTCTGATGAAAAAGATCTAGTCGTCAGGTTGAAAAATAATGAATTCAGTTCTTCATTCTTCTTCTCCGCTCTGGTGTTTCTCCCGAGAGTTTTCTTTTCCCTCTTCCCCTGCTCCCAGAACGTGTGCGTGTTGTATCCTTGTAAGGGAGTGGGAAGTTTAAAGGCAGAGGTGTAACAAGAGTGTTATTCTTGCCAAAAGTTTTAGGTTTAGCACCTGAACTTTCAGATGTATTCAAACCAAGTTGATTGCAGGGTAAGGACAAACTTGGTGTATTAGATGTAATTGCCTCTTGGTGATTGGTATCATCCGCTTGTGAAAGAAAAGCTGGTTTGTTACTTGACGGTTCTATTAAGGTAGTAACTGTGCCTTCATTAACTACATTCATAGTTGACAATGAATGAGTAGCATGAGTGCTAGGCTGTATACTAGCTCTGGGCCATATGAAAATACGCCCTAATTGAAAATAATAATAATAATTGAAAAGCCTTCCCTGCTTCCTCTTCCAGGACCAACAACAGTGGCTCTCCCTTACCCACAGAAGGGACCCCAACAGCAGCCAAGGACATGGCAAACCCCAGGTCCATTGCAGCTGTTGGTGCTATATCAGAAGGACCCAGGGTACAAGGTGAGTGGACTGAGGTACAATTAATGGCCACGTTTGTAGTGGCAATGACTGCTTACTTATTGTTTTCTTTTTGTGACTGGAAGAAAGACCAACTGAGGGACTGACAGTGTGCTATATGGTCAAGACAAAAATGGTGCCTCTTTCCCTGGGAAATGATCAGCAAAAGCAGGTAAACATTTAAAATCTTTAAAAGTCTCTTTTCACACAGAAAAACACAGTAAAATGCACTAATCACTTGGCCAGACCCAAAAATATACACTTTCTCCACAGACCTCTTCTTTAAAATATGTTAAACAACTTTTAAACTGACAGGGAAATAGTACTCCCATTTAGAAGTACAATTCAGTCTAGAGACAACCCATTAAAACATAAACTCCTAGCTTTAAAATAACTTTCCTGAATAGGGAAGTGTTATCAAACAAACAATTTTTTAAATAGTATTTTTTTTTCCTCAAATGGACCTTATCAACTAGCAAGGGAATAGCACAAGTGGGCCACTGATCCTTGAAAGCCTCAGAAGAGCATACTCTTTGGCTGCAGGAAAGCTCTGAAGGGTGTGGCACCCAAACCTGTCTTTTTAGTCAGCTCAGCTGAAGCTAATGGTTTGAGGGAGTGGAAGGTTCCCTGAAGCTTGGGAAGCTGGCCAGCTGTTATATCATTGCAAGATATAACCCATATAGCTTAGGCTACTGCAGCAGTGCTCAATATGAAGATCATTAATATTTTCAGCCTTCTGTTGTTGTGCAACAGCAAAGGTAGTTAAGAGCAATGTCTTAACTGATAACGGGGAGCTACAGAGACTGCTAGATTCATAAAGTGTGATCAAGCTTATAAAGTCACAGTATATGTATAAAAACAAGACCTTTACTAAAAGGCAAATTAATTAGTTTGTAGTCACGGAGAAAGAAAACAGTATCCATTTCTTCAACGTCTTACTGTAGTTCTCAAATTAGCACAAAATCTGATAACAGGGAAACACTTTCTCCACTACAAGGATTTATGGAGGCAATGGAAATAAGCTATTCCTTTTCATAGACCACCTTATCAATGGTGGAAAGGAAACTCTAAAATTATTAAGCCTACCGATACACTGCTGCAGTCTGTAAGAGGGAACACTCAAAAGAGAAAACATACTTTTTCCTTATTTTTTCAAACTTCTTAACTTCCTGACATAGTTGAAGAAAGTTTTGCACGTATATAAAGATAGATACATATATATATATATATATATATATATATATATATATATATATATATATATAGTTAGTTAGATATCTAATTAATAAAAACTACAAGAAAATGTAAACAAGCTAGAGTTT